>NC_135768.1:7021299-7041633 GCF_052425735.1 Oculina patagonica
TGTGTATTATCGTATCAAGTGAACAAGCAAGCCAGTCAAGCTAAAATGCCCATGATCAAGTCAAATTCAGTGGAGATAGATCCATGCTCGAGAGAATATTTCTCTAATATCATTCTATCTCAACCTGTAAGAGCAAAATTGTTCCCTGATAATGTCATTATAGTTAATTCCTGCGCTTTTGAGCATCTCCGATCAAATGTGGATCCCATTCTACAAGAGTGCAACGAACTGTTTGTCGATAAATGCGCCGACGATGTTTTACCGACATCGATTAGCTTTGGAACCTATTCGCCAAGAGTGAAATTCTTACACTGGAAGGTCTCTGTGTATGCCGACGACCCAGTTCTTTTTAAAACACATCTCTTTTGTCAGTTCAAGCGTGCCTGTGAAGTCATCAGCGGGGATTTTATTTTCGTGTCTTTTCAAGACAGAAGCTTTACTCATTTGACAAGGAAAGTGATGGAAGAGCAGCTCCAGTTGAATGAATGCGACACACGTCATACAAATAAGACGATGATACTGTATGAAAGAAAGCTTGACTGGCCATGCGTTTCAAAATTATGACATGATATATAAATGTGTTTTTTTTTTCTGCCGCATATGCTCGTTTACATTTATATATAAACTTTTATCCCCGCATACAGCCATTTATATCACATGTATAGCTGTCCTAATCCTCACCCATGTCGAAAAAGCCACTTGAAGGCTTACAGTGTAACTTTTTTATGAGTTAATTTGAGTTTATCAATCCATTTGCTGTCATAACATGCAAAATATTTACGACTCAAGTTGTTTTAGTTCTTGCTGCAGAATGGCCAATCTTATTGTCAACGCCAAACGATTCTCACCTCGCTAGATGGTTGAACGTCTTTTGATACATGAAAACTGTCTTCTTATAAATAAGACCATCGTCACTTCTTCAGGACGTAATCTTTCGTTGCACAGCATGAAAATTGGGATTTACGTGAAATTAAAGGTGGTTAAATCTGGTTTAAAGTTGCTTATTCAACTTTACACCATCAATTAAATGTTAGTAAAGGTGGATAAACCAATCTTTACGCTACCATGTGTAAATGTGATTTAAAGTTGGTGTAAAGAAGTCCCATTACCCTGCCTTTAAACTTGAGTGTAATGCTGGCATAAAGGTCAGCTTTAAAAAATGTAAAGTTAGCGTGAATTCGAAGCTGATTAAATTCCTAATTTACGCCAGCTTTATTTGAGCTTAACACCACGGTAAAGTTATGTTTTCATGCTGTGTTGGGCTTTTTCATCCCAGAGAATGAACCGTTTTAAAATGCCTTTGTTATACGAGAGTTTGAAACGGTTGATTTGATTGGCTAAAATCAAGTCATTCGTGCACAGGCTCTGCCGGCTAAGAGAGACAAGCGGCTCTGGGGACAAAAAACGGAATGATTGTGAGTGAACTGAATGTGAAAAGAAGGATATTAACCCTTGGAATCGAAATCGAAACAGATCTCAGCGATTATGTTAGTCGGTGTATTCATAGCGAGTTCAGCTTTTGAACAATTCTTTGTTGCACTGTCTAGTTATAATAGTCGACAGTAGTGTTCGTCACTCAACTACGAGAAGCTACTGTTAGTAGAGATTCTCCGTTCTATAGAATGTAGTTTTGTTGCCATGTGTTTCGCGTCTGGGAACGTTTGTGCAAAACAACAGTCTAGCCAGTAGCAGGAATCACAACGCCGTGCAGCGCAGAACATGATGATTGTACCTTAAGAAGTTCGTCATCAAGGTAATCTAATCCTTACAGTTTTTTTTATTCCAAGTGTAATGGTAAAATGCTCTGTTATAAGAACCTGGTGACAACCTATAGTAAGGCAAGGTTCTGTTTTATTTCCACACATATTTTGTAGCACATTCTGAAGTGTAAAGAAGCACTTTCTAGACACTTTCAGTTTCGAAACAAGTGCGACCATGCAAATGAGATAGGGCTCGATCTGTACGAGGGGGAAACATGAAGTTGGCAACACACTTTGCTCATACAGTCGATCCTCGATTATCCGGACTCGTTGCGAGGGATCTTGGTTATTATAAATAGTCCGGATAATCGAGAGTGCGGATAATCCAAAATATGAATACTAATGAGATCGAAATCTAAACAAAAGGAATGCAGTAAAGGAAACATTTTAATTGCGAAATCATACTTGCATCAGTTGCATGAATACATGTCCACACTGGCTGTTTATGTATTTACTGACATGTTCTTTTAGCAAACAACACTTTTGCTCTATCGCTTCAAACAGACACTTTCAAAAACCTAGTTCATAGCCCGAGTTGGTGTCATATGCAAAACATTCTTTCTAAGAAACAGGGGGTTTCCCTTATGAATATTTCAAACGTTTCGAAGCGAAAGCTTTCACGCGATAAGTCTGAGTAATCCAGTGAGTAATGAAGTAATGAAGAGTAATGAAGTTGGCAACACACTTTGCTCATACAGTCGGTCCTCGATTATCCGGACTCGTTGCGAGGGATCTTGGTAATTATAAATAGTCCGGATAATCGAGAGTGCGGATAATCCAAAATATGAATACTAATGAGATCGAAATCTAAACAAAAGGAATGCAGTAAAGGAAACATTTTAATTGCGAAATCATACTTGCATCAGTTGCATGAATACATGTCCACACTGGCTGTTTATGTATTTACTGACATGTTCTTTTAGCAAACAACATTTTTGCTCTATCGCTTCAAACAGACACTTTCAAAAACCTAGTTCATAGCCCGAGTTGGTGTCATATGCAAAACATTCTTTCTAAGAAACAGGGGGTTTCCCTTATGAATATTTCAAACGTTTCGAAGCGAAAGCTTTCACGCGATAAGTCTGAGTAATCCAGCTTATGGATCTGTTCCTTCCAGAGTTATGCAAGTCATTTTATTCCCTCTCTTCCTTCAAATGAGTGAGAAATATACTAAACCAATTGTATCAAAGAAATTAAGGTGCCCAGAGAAAAAGGTTTAGTAGCGATATCCTTCGTTACGAGTGGAACGTATACCTTAACTGTATTTGCCTTTGTCTGTCTGATTCATGCGGCTTTATTTTTTTATTATTACGAAAAATTATTACTGGACGTCACTAGGTTCTATAATCCAAAACTAAAGGGACAAAAAAGTTTGTATCCACATCAGGCATAAGAGACATTGAATTTTTGTTTAAATCCTTTCAGCTCAGTAGCGTCCTTTGTTTGGCGCTGTGTGCCTTTTACAGGCAGCTGCAAACTGCAAATACATATTTGTAGACTTGCAGACTTTTCACTACGGTTAGCCCACTACAGACCTCGCCTCGCACTCTTTTATCGATTAAAATCGATAATGGTAATGGTAACACAATGGATTATCTAAGTCTGTAGTTTTCAGCGTGCAGTTTGCATCGCTCGTTTGGAAACCAGCGCACTTTGAATTTCAGAGTTGTGGCGGTGCGTGACATACAGTTACGATCGTGTCTGTCAAAATATATCCATAATCTTGTGATATTTAGCCATTTGAGAAGTTAAAGCAGTACAGATAATCAGGGGTTTTGCTAAAAGCAGGCCCGCGGCCCACGGCCCGCGGTCCACTTTGCGGCCCGCGGCCCGGCGGCCCACCCCACGGCCCGCGGCCCGGCGGCCCACCTCACGGCCCGCGGCCCGCGGCCCACCTATAAGCTTAAATCAAAGAAAATCCAAAGTCGAATCTTCAGGAGTCTTCTTCATCGAAAATCGAACGTGAACTGCCCTAAAAAGCTGTTTGAAGTGCCGACAATGGCCCATATTTTCTACACGAGCGAGAAAATACCACAAGTATTCGCGTGTTCGCGTAGTAGACGAGGATCATGACTTACTGTTTCTTCCCCTTTTTGCATTTGATGGCAAATTCGCCAAACTGATTATGAAACTCTTAAACGGATGACTCCCAAATCTCTTTTTATCGATAGGATAGCTGGGATAGCAACGAAACCCGAACGCCTCCATCTTGTTTTACTTCTTCGTCTCGCCCCAGTCTCATATTGACGTCGGATCGAATGCCTGGTTACTAAGCTACGAACGTTGGGCAAACGCACGTCCTTGTTGTCACACAAAAATGCATGTTAAAACCGTGTTTTATGAAGAAATATCTGTCAACAAATACCAAAAAAAGACCAGCCATAAGTCAAAGTTGGTGTTCATTGTATGAATGAGCTGAAATTGTCGGTAAGACTGAAGTATTTTCCTTTTCAATGTTAAGTGAGTTCACGTTCGATTTTCGATAAAGAAGACTCCTGAAGATTCGACTTTGGATTTTCTTTGATTTAAGCTTATAGGTGGGCCGCGGGCCGTGAGGTGGGCCGCCGGGCCGCGGGCCGCGGGGTGGGCCGCCGGGCCGCGGGCCGCAAAGTGGACCGCGGGCCGTGGGCCGCGGGCCTGCTTTTAGCAAAACCCAGATAATCAGTGGCCTAAATGACCAAAGTAAGTTCCAGATGTTTACAGTATTCAGTCCGGCCACAGATGTACGCCAATATGGCGGATCCATAGTGGCTTCTGTAAATTTGTGCAAAACACTTCGACGAACATCTGACCGAAGGGATAACGCATAGCATGGCATAGACCCGATACTTGGAAAAGTGACTTCTTCACTTCCTTCCTATAATATCCCATTTTCTAGTTTTCAGTTTCGATTTATGTTTTTTATTGCGTGTCAGTGAAAACGATTTATTGTAAAGAGAAGCGAAACACTTCCGGGATGAAACGTTTTCTATTATATTGCACTACCCTGTAAGGAATTTTCGGGCTACATTGCTATAATTTCGAAGTACTGGTTGAATGCAGACGTTCTAAAGAAACATTCATGTTGAACAAGTGGCACATGGTAAAAACTAACGAAACTTTCACTTTTAGACGGTGAAAGATTTGGCGGCCCAGAGTGAACCATTTCAGAATTTCATTTCCTTTTGCGGAAGGATTTTACAGTACAGGTAAATAGTCGTATCTGTTTTACATAAAGATTGTTTATCCCTTTCCTCCACGGTGGGGAAAAGGGCCAGTGATCTTAATCGTCATCCTCTAGGCAGATCTGTTTCTAGCGCAAGTTGCTATCTTCCGTCTGCCATCTGGTGCTCACATGTGATCATGTTTAAGTGCAATTTTTGGGTTACTGAGTTATCGTCTGCTATTTACATTACATGCACACTTGTTCCAAATTGGCGCATTATACTTGCATATTATACAGGAATGATGCTATTATGACTATTATTAAAATCGATCGTTATTTAGTCACGTAGCTTTCAGGTAACGACATGGAATCCTGATTTCTCGAGCCTCCAAGACAAAGGAAATTTGGTTTGAGAAGTTGTGCGACTGATAGAAGCGAATTCAAGGAAAGAGCTTTTTGGTTCCACGGTCGGACGGTACGAGAAATGTTGAAATGCAATTATTGTTGAGCTAACCTTTGCGTGACAAGGAACTACACAACATGTACCGTTTTTAAGCGATGACGTCAGTCATCGCATTATGTCATGCGGCGATGTCAGGTTGTACAGGATCTTTTATTTTGTTTCGCGTGATCGAAAAGAAATCAAGTTTAACTTAAAAAGAAATCGGCGCGTAGAACTCAAAGCAAAATACTCCCGTGCAGTTAGAAAGGAGCACTTCAATCATCAACGAAAAAACAAAATGTTTACAAAGAAAATAGGAGTGAGCCGAGATCTCGGTAACTGGGCCAGCCCGGTCAACCAGGATCATATGAAGATTAGAGGGCCTTTTAAAAGTTCATACGATGTCACGCTACAACATAACACAACCTTTCGTGAGACAATAAAAGAGAAACCTAAAAAAAATATAAAAAATAAAATTTTTACTGTTGTTCAATGGAGCAAATCTACGAAGAAAATGTATTATTTGCAGCATTGGCCTGTGACTTCATAATTTACCACTGTATCACATTTGTTCGAATTCCATCAGATCCTTACAATGTAATATATACAATCACTAACATTGCTTATAATGTTTAAAAATGTAAGCTGCAGTTTGATAGTCTTTCCACGCACAAGGGGTCAGTTATTTTATTTACATTAATTTTTTGACAAATTTCCTTAAAATTATGAAGCGTCATTGCTTCTGCGTGCATTGCGTGCCATTTAGTCTAAACCGCAACCTACAAGCGTTTACAGGCCTCTTCAGAAGAAAAAAGTTACTTCTGATGGTAAACTTTGTCAAAAGTGGTTTTCCAAACTGCATATCCCAAGCTGAAAAGATATCAACTCCTCGCCAACCCTACGGAGAATGTCGACATATATGAGCAAACCTTTTCCTGGCCCAAATTCAAATTGACCCTTTCCTTCCCTGGTGAATCACAAGTGAACGGGAAGTGTTTAAACCCATTTATTTTTACTCATTTAAACATCCTCGTTCCCAGAGCCGCTTAGCCGGCAGAGCCTGGGGCACGAGGAACAAGTGGCTCTGGGAACACATGAATTTGATTGCCTAGATCTTTAACAAAGGAAATTTATCTCTAGAAAATCAAGTCAACCACTTTAAAATCACTTTGTTGTAGGGGATTTTAAACGTTAACGGTTGATTTGATTGGCTAGATTTAGCTTAGCAGGCTAAGAGAAACAAGCAACTCTGGGGACAAAAATGGAGATAGAGCCTGGAATCGAGGATGTCCCAATCCCATTTTTTTTTTCAGGGCCCGCATTTTTCCCACTTACCCGTGCTAAAATGCAAAATGTTTACATTCCACTTTTTAGGTTTTCATGGCTTCTGGCTTAGGAGTGCCCACTTCAACGTTTGTTGTATCACGTCCGGGACCTTTTATACCACCCACAGTCCTCACAACCCCCTCAGCTGCAGCCGCGACAGGTGAGTAAAGGGAAGTGAGGCAATTCTTAGTACTTAGCACTGTTTCATGCCCATTCCCGTTGTGGTATGCTAGCCAACAAACAAGTTCTGCAGAAGTTTGACTGCTTCAGGTGTCACACTGAGGATTTGAATGTCGTGTCACGCAGTGCACAGTGTCGTGAAATTTAGTGTCGCGCAAGATGCATTGTCGTACAATGACACTTTTATGCAATCTCGTGTTATTCATGGTATAATCGTATAGACAGTGGAGAACGTTAGGTTCTAATACGATAACGATTGTCCAAAAGTAACAGAGTACTGGCGTGTCAAACAGACTCATTTTGGAAGAAAACTGAAAAGCCTTATATTCGTCGTCATTCTTGCAAAAATGTTGTGCCGAATGCGAGAACTAGTAAAGAAAAAGAAAAAGTGAAGAAACATCACTCAGTTAGCGTTGCGCGCGTGTTGTTACGATATCAATTTTACCTGTAATGTTTCATACAGATCCTTATAATTTTGCCGCCGCCATTTTGACATAATACAGTCAACTCTCTCTTAACGGACACCTCAAAAAGACAGATACCTCCATTAGACGGTCATGGTCCCTGCCGTTTTTCAGTCATTTTACTGTAACCAAACTCCTTATAAGACAGACACCTCTCTAAGACGGACAACGGACACTTTGAAACCGTCAACGGACACTTAAAAACTGTTTTTTTTTTTCGTGTTGTATTAGTGAAAATACTGTAAAACTTTGTAAAGACTTAAAGCAGTTAGCCAGCGCCCTTAAGATACGTGTATACCAAGTTACTAACCAAACAATGACGCTTTAACGGATTACTTTTCTGCTTACGTGTATGGACACTAAAGAGGTCGTTTTCTGCTTACAGTATTACAGTTTAAAGAAGCTTTCAATTTTTGCTTTAACAAGCAAATACGGTCCTTTTATTATTTTAGTCTTGTTGCAGTTAGCTAAGGTTTGATGCATTGTGCAAAGGTTTAGCTTTATTATCTCATAATAACTGGTGTCTTGTTAATACTTCGACTCTCTACAGAGCGGACACCTCTCTAAGACGGACAGCTGCGGCCGGTTCCTAAGGTGTCCGTCTTAGAGAGAGTTGACTGTAGTCCTAACGTGACCCTGGGCTCCCTGTGGTGATAGTAAGGGAAACTCGTCGAGTGTCGCATTTGCGACGCAATTAAACACAATAAAGTCACCATAATAAGCCGAAAAAGGAATCGGAACAAAAGGGAAAGGCAGAAGTATTTATCTACATCAATTTACTGTTTTTTATCACTTTATAGTAAGCAGCTTTGATCTCGGAGAACACCAGAAAAGATGGGTTGTGATTGGTGTAACCTTAAACAGGCTTCTCTTACCGGTACTCCGTGATTTTACCAGTCGAGAAATATCCAAACACTACGCATCACTAAAGCGTTCCAGTGCAATAGATACGCAGGTTTACCCAACTTACGTGAAAAACGATGGACCATTTAACTTCAACTACGGCAGTATCAACAACAACTGGGGGAGGTTCAAGAGAAAGAAACGTTTGTATGACTACACAGTTAACACAGCTGAAGACCTGGGCAAACTTTACCTCGAACCGCACATGGCCAAGTTTACAGGTTTGAAATCAGGACACTGTTCACTAATTAGCCTTTGAGTGCGAAATACAGTGCTAGTCTGAGAAAAAAATGGAATCCAGTGTCGAATAATTTCTGTACAATTTATCCTGTGAATATGTACAAGTGCTAAAAACTAAAACGTACTCTAAAAGAATTTGCTGATCAAATGTGAGAACTCGAAACCGAGGCTGATCGCGTTTCTAAATTTGAATACATTGTAAATCTGTTTGTAGACATTGCAGACAAATGTACAGACGGAGGGGTGGAGGCGTCCTAAATGTGCGATTGACTAGAACTCCTCTTAACCACACCAGCTGAGCAAATTTATTCTCTTGCAGGATTTGATAATACCTGCGATCTGTCTGCAGTGTTAGGAATTCTGGGGAAAGCGTCCGTTTTCCATGCCCATGTTCAAAGCAACGCAAAGGACGTGCATTCTAAGGTCAGAAATGAGTGGGGTCATTGTAACTTTGACCACTGGACTGCGTTGGAATATATGAAGTGCTTTCAGTTCATGGAGACGCTGGTTCGTTCGTTGAAGCTTCCAGCCCCCGATGAAAAGAAAGTTGTTGACGATCTCCACGACTGGGAGACCAAGGGTCAGTAAAACTAATTCAAAAATAATGAAGATTAATTTTTCAACAATGACACCAGCATGGGACAAAGAAAAATTCTGAGTCCCCGACGGGAATCGAACCCATGGCCTCCCAGATACCGGCTGGGCGCTCTAACCAACTGAGCTACCGGTATCTGGGAGGCCATGGGTTCGATTCCCGTCGGGGACTCAGAATTTCTCTTTGTCCCATGCTCGTGTCATTGTTGATAAATTAATGTTCATTATTTATCACCGAGTTTAAAATTTACCATCTTTATTATTTACTAATTCAAAAATGCTTCGATCAAGTAGCTATGTCTTGAAAGTTGGACATTACTGAAAGTTGGACATAACTGTTTCTTAACCTACGCCTTTTAGCAAGCACAATGATAATCCACTCGCCGGTGTAAGCTTTTTCTTTCCCTCGCTACTTCCCCTTTGTGGACAATTTATTTGATTAATGTATTTCAATATACTTTAATACTGCTCATGACTGACCGTGGGAAAATTTCGACAGCGATTCTATGTCCTCTAAAATACTTTGTGTAAACTATTAATATAGTTTGGATAGAAAGGCACGGATACTATTAGTCCGTCCGTCCGTCCGCCCGTCGGTCCTTCCGTCCGTCAGAGAGTCAGTCAGTTAATCAGTCAGATAGACAGACAGACAGACAGACAGACAGTTATTTAGCTATTGACTTATTTGTTGATTTATTGATTAATTGACTGGGAATTTATCTTTTGATCTGACAGGCTTGCAGTTGTGCATGGGATGTCCAGTGGATAAAGATTTAATGAAACTTGTCAGTGATGAAGTTACAAACCTAGAACAAGACGTGGAAGAAATGAGGAAATCCAACACTGAAGAAGCCAAAAAGATAAGTAATTCCATTGAAACGATTAGGTACAAAATTGACGAATTTAACAAGCGTATAGTGGAAGTAGAAAATCAAATCGATGAAGATCGAAAGAAGCAATTAAAACAGAACCAAGCCTTTTCGGAAGCAATTGACGAAATTAGCAGTGACTTGACGAACATAGAAGAACGCCAAGATACAAACGAAGAGAACTTAGCCTCGTTAGAAAAAAGACAAAGTAACCTAGAATCAGCAGTGTCTTCTCTTACAGAGGAGCAAACAACCCTTGAATCGAAAGTAGGAGCCGTAGAAGTGAACCAAAATGAGTTGGAGTCAAGGGTGTCGGCGCTGGAATTATCAGTAGACCGTCAATCAAGTACTTCGACTAACGCTACCATTTTCCACGCACCTAGTCGCAATCCGTGCTTTTGTGGTCGTGATAATGAGCTGCAAGCGATAACCAATCACTTGGAAGAAATGGCAAGTGGTTGTGCTTTCTCGGCTATTTGTGGGCTTGGTGGTGTAGGAAAAACCTCTGTTGCTGTCGAGTATCTCTGGCGAATGAGAAGAGAATACCCCGGAGGTGTATTCTGGACATCGGGCGAAAATAACAGTCTCTTCCAAATTTCTATCACTGACATGGCACGGCAGATTGGAACATTTGAAGATGAATTTTCCTGTACCTTATCCAAAACCCTTGGCTGGTTACAGAACCAGAATCAGTTGTGGTGCCTAGTTGTTGATAATCTTGACGAGCTAGAAATGTCTCTGGACTTGCGAAAGCTACTCATGGGTCACTGGAAACAAGCAGCACATGGTCATATCATCGTAACCACCAGGAGAGAGACAAAGGAGGTCAGTGAAGATGTCGCTATCGAAGAACAGTTTTGTATTGGGATGAACTGTTTAACAGAGGAAGACGGCATTCAGCTTTTGAGAATGCGAACGGAAAAAGTTGAGGGAGAAGACAGCGAAATTCGTGAGCTCGTCAACGAGCTTGGAGGTCTTCCTTTGGCTCTTGATCAAGCTGCGGCCTACATACGATGTCTTCGCTGTTCAGTGAAAGATTATGTACTGCAGTACAAGACTCAAAAATTGCATCTATTGCAAAGAAAAAAGGCCCAAAGTCGTGTGGAAAATACATCCCCTGAGCGCCTGGCTGTCCACACAACATGGCTTTTAAATTTTGAATACATCAGTCGCCTGTCAGAAGAGAGGGAGTTGGGAGAGGCCCCAACTCTTGTCATGGAAATGTCCGCCTTTCTTGGTCCCGACGATATTCCTATTGAAGTTATCAACAAAGGAGCCCCAGAGGTAGACAGCACCTGCACAGTTTATGCTTCTGACACTTCACTAGGGAAAGATGAAATTATTTCTCTTCTGACTGAGTTTTCGCTTTTTCAGCGATATGGCACGAATTCGTACAGTGTTCATCGCCTTGTTCAAGAGGTAATCCGGAGTAGAATGGATGAAAATCGAAAGCAATTTATTCTCTCATGCGCCACACGTTTTCTCCACCATGCTTTAGTTAGTACGCTTTCCCCCGCGGAGGTATGTGAGCGTTTCACTAAAGATTCAGTGTTCAGCATCGAAGATCCGCCTTCCTTGCAGCTGTGGGGAAAATTAGCGTCGCATGCCACTTATTTGCAAGAACACTTGTCTATCTTCACTTCAACAAACAAATCATCTGTCCAGAAACTATTGCACACCGAAGAAACGGTACGATTATACAACGAGGCAGCAATATTTTTCAGTGCTTCACAAGAGAAGATCAGAGCACAAGACTTGCAAAAACAGAAACTGGAGATTCTGGTGCACCTTGAAGAGTTAACCCTGGAAGAAAATCCAAAACTTCCTCAATATTTCATGGATATTCCCTTGAAAGACAGAGATTACAAGCTTATATCACATTGCCTAAGACAACCACTTCCTGATAAAGAAGCCTTTGCTGACAGAGATACTACTCAAAATGGTAGCAAGAAAAAAGCTGATGAACTCAGAGAACAAGGAAACCTTGCCGTTAAAAGTGAACACTTTGAAGAAGCATCAGATCTGTATACCAAAGCCATTGGAGTCTCTTCTTCCGATTATCGACTGTATTCTAACCGAGCACTTTGCCATTTGAAACTTGGCCAGCCACAGAAGGCGGTCGAAGACTGTGAACAGTGCATTTCTCTAAAGCCCTTTTACAGCAAGGCACTTCATCGAATGGCTTGGGCTATTCACGAGCTTGTTAAAAATGGATCAACTCATTTAATGGGACGGGAAAGGGCTACCGCAGCAATGGCCGTTCACTTCGATGCGGATCTTCGTCGTGACCGAAAATTTTGCAAAATGTTTCCAGAAGTACACTACAGAGTTATAGATAATGGAACTCAGCTCAACCAGGACTCGTTGATGGCGCAAGAGGAGACCTTTCTTTTACGTGAAGGGGAGTATGAAATGCCTTTCTTTTTAGCCAAAACTGATCTTCAGTTCGTAGGTCTTGGCTCCAAGGCTGTTCTTCGGTGTAAGAACGTATGCGCAGTCGTAGATGCTAGGTGCTACTTTGAAAATGTTGTTTTTCCAAAGGCGAACGCGTCTCTTTTCTGTCAAGAACACGGTGGAGTTATTGTGATGAACCGCTGTGAAATCTCAGCTGGATCGTTGAGTTGTGAGGATTATCCAGATTGCATTGGAGGACCGGGATGCATAGCAAAGCCTACTTGTGATCGCAGCCGAAAAATTGGTAACCCGAACTTACAGTCTGGTATATGGGGTTCTCCAGGCGTTAGAATTTTTAACGGCGCCTTCGGACTTATGGAAAATTGTGTCATTCATCACTGTGGAGGCGGAGGAGTCGAAGTCGAAGGAGAACAATCTCACCTAGTTGTCAGAAAATGTGAAGTGTACAAAAATCATCTATTTGGTTTGGCAGCGAGATGGGGAGGAAAGCTCTCTGCATCAGAGAACAGAATATTCGACGGGAGCTGCCATGGCGTCTTAATTGCACCGGAAGCAGGTGAATCTCTTATTGAAAACAACAACATTTTTGAAAATGGCAAAGAAGGGGTACATGTGGATCAAAGCACCGCGAACCAAGTCATCATATGCAACAACGAAATTCATCATAACCGATCGTCTGGCGTAGTGCTGCTTCTTTCGCAAGTTTTGATTGAGAACAACAAAATATTTGAGAATGGATTTTGGGGCATCGTGGCTAATACAAGAACATCCGCGCATATTAAAGAAAACAGTATTTTTGGGAATAAATGTGGTGGCATCTTCATTGGTATCAATTATTCAGGTAGAGTTCATCTGGAAACAAACATTGTTCGAGACCACAGCGGCCCTTGGCTCGAGTATTATCAACAGCATGTTGACTCTCCCAACGCGGAGCCCGCCTTACACAGTGGCAAAGCAATTCCTGGTGTTTGTTATCCTCCAGGGGAGTGGAAGTATTATTCAAATCCTCCGATTCTTAACGGAAACAAGGATATCAATAATGAGGAAAGGTTGTTTCATCCTGGAGAAGTAGTTGGTAGACCGTGTAGTGGATGCACGTATTGTCATCGCTCAGGAGACGAGTTAATGCGCCTTAAGAAGTGCCCTAATTGTAACATTGCATCTTATTGCAGTAAAAAATGCCAGCGCAAGCATTGGCCTAAACATACAACTTTGTGCAAAGCACTGAAAAGTCGTTATTCTGTAACGGTGCAACTCATTAAACTAAACACGATTGGGAAGAATTTGCTTGCGTTCAGAATATTTGGATCTCATTTAAAAGGCACTGGAGAGGGCCCTAAGCCCAAACTTAACAGTCGTCAGAAGTTTATCGTTAAGATTCAAACTGAGCCTGAAAATTGCCATCCATTGCAGTTAATGAGCGTCTATGACAAGAGTGTCACTGTTGATTGCGACATTCGAAGTCCTGAAGTCTTCGGTATCATTATGGAATGCGGTGTTCTGGGAGCCTTAAACAGATTTACGAGCAAAAAGGCCTTTTTCTGGGCCATGTTTGCTGACAACGGAGAGAAGTTAACAATTTTCTTAGACCACTTGGCACCTTATCAGGAGTGGTAAAGGCTTGATTTGCCCAACCATTTGTCACCAGAGTTGGTCTTTCGGTAGACAATTTCAGTCAATTAAGCTTGAAAATTGAGGTTTTGACTGTTTGGACAGAAATTATTCCCCTTTCGTTCAACATTGTAAAGTCGAAAATCGAACAACAGAAACCAACCAGGGAGAAGCGAGTGTTGTGATATTGAATAAGTTTGTATATTTAAGTTTTGCACGTGACTAAGATTGCTATGTAACCGCGCCTCGGTCTCGCGTGGTCTTGTTCGTCAGCCATTAAAAGTTGTTGTGTTAGCTTGGACTCGGCGTCTTTACGTTGATTGTAACATGGTGTCAGACGCGGGATTTTAACCCAACTGTTCAGAATAACTTCGTAGCTTCGAAGTCTTCAAGTCCAGCGCTTCGTCCGCGATTGGTAGGCTGTTGTGAAGTCTATAGTTTGCGTTCGAGTTTGCTTTGGTTCGTTGCACGTGGCATTACAAGTATCATGGCTGCTGTCAGTACTACAGCGAAAATTCCCTCGCCGCTGAATCTTACCGACCGTTTGCATCAAGGAGAAAATTGGAAATCGTTTCGACGTGAATGGAAGTTTTACGAGCTAGCGGCTGGCATTCACAAGAAACAAGAAGTTCGGGTGGCTTCGCTGTTGAATGTGATCGGTAAAGAAGGAATGGACATGTACGACACCTTCCAATGGGCTAATGCTTCGGACGCTCTAAAGATTGATAAGGTTCTTGAAAAGTTCGAAGAGCGTTGTGTCCCTGCACGGAACGAAACGTATGAAAGATATGTTTTCTTCAAACGTGAGCAATTGTCCAGTGAGTCGCTTGATAATTACATAACTGCATTGATGAAGCTTTCATAATCGTGTGGTTTTGGCGCGTTACGAGAATCGCTGGTTCGAGACCGCTTAATTCTCGGTGTGAAGGATGATAGAGTTCGTGAAAAGCTTCTTGGAAAGCGAGACCTCGATCTCGATAAAGCCATCGAAACTATCAAGGCAAGTCAAGTTACTCACGAGCGAGCGACCGAAATTTCAGAAGAATCTTCAGGACACGAAGATATTAATCGAGTGAGTCACAAACCTCCTTTTAAAAACAAGCGCCGGAAAACGCCGCCTCCCAAGCTTCCGTCGCCAAACAAGGGACTTCCCAAGCTGAAAGAGTGTTTGTTTTGTGGTGGTAAACATGCACTGGAAAGGAAATTGTGCCCGGCCTCTGGTCAGAAATGTAAGAAGTGTGGTAAACAAGGTCATTTTGCAGTCAAGTGTCATGGCAACTCAGAAGGTGCGAAAGTTCACATGGTCGAAGAAGAATTTTACATTCATAGCATCAGTGGTCAAGATCAAGCTCTCGTTTCACTAACTGTCAATGATTCAGCATCAGTGACATTTCAAATTGATACAGGTTCAACTGCAAATATTTTGCCACTGCAGGATTACAACAGGGCAACAAACGATCACAGCAAAGCTAAAATTGTTCCCAAGGACATTACACTTGTTATGCATGATCTCTCGAGGCGAAAGGCACTGGGTTTTGCAAGGTTGAAAGTGGAACATAATGGTAGTAAGCATGAACTGAATTTTGTCATTGTTGACCAGATGGTCACACCTTTGCTTGGTTTGCAGTCATCAAAGGGGATGGGTCTTATCAAGATTATGGTCTCTGGTGTTGATACCCCTATCAATAATGTAGTTGAAGCCCCAAAACAAGATCCAGCAGTTTCTGAGGATGTCACCAATGATCCTGTGCTTAGTCCTTTTGTTGATGTGTTCCAAGGCATTGGCTGTTTACCCGGGAAATACAACATCCAGCTAAGTAAAGATGTTCACCCTGTTGTTCACCCCCCACGAAGAGTGCCTGTTCCTAAGAAAGAGGCAATGAAGACCGAGCTTGACAAGATGGTTGCCAAGGAGATTATTACTCCAGTTACAGAGCCAACTGACTGGGTGTCGAGTGTCTTAGCAGTACCCAAGAAGGATGGATCGGTTCGCATTTGTCTAGATCCCAAAGATTTGAACACTGCCATTAAGCGCTCTCATTACCCTTTACCGACAGTTGAAGATATCACAACTCGTCTCACAAATGCCAAAGTGTTCAGTGTGTTTGATGCGAAAAGTGGATTTTGGCAAGTAAAACTAACTGAGCAATCAAGCTTTTACACCACTTTTAACACCCCCTTTGGCCGTTTTCGTTGGCTGAAAATGCCATTTGGCCTAAGTTCTGCGCCCGAGATATGGCAGCGGAAGATGCATGAATCAATTGAGGATCTCCAAGGAGTGGAAGTTATCGCCGATGATTTCCTGGTTTGTGGATTTGGAGACACTGTCGATGAAGCAGTAAAGGATCATGATCAGAATTTAACGGCTTTCCTTGAAAGATGCCGTGAGTTGAATCTGACACTTAATCTTCAGAAGGTTAAGCTTCGCCTATCAGAAGTACCATTCATGGGTCATCTACTCACTGCTGATGGTGTGGTGACCGACCCAAACAAAGTTCGTGCCATACGTGACATGCCAACCCCGACAGATGTCAAATCCCTAAAGCGATTCCTTGGCATGGTTACTTACTTGGCTAAGTTCTTACCAAACCTGTCCAGTGTCTGCGAGCCGTTGAGACGACTGGAGCTTAAGAATACTGAATGGTGTTGGCTGCCTGTTCATGATGAAGCTGTCCAGAGCATCAAGAATCTTGTTTGTAAAGCTCCAGTGTTGAAGTTTTACGATGTCAATCAGGAAGTCACAATCGAAAGTGACGCATCGCTTTCTGGACTTGGCGCCTCCCTACTTCAGGAGAGTCAGCCAGTTGCATTTGCCTCTAGAGCCCTAACTCCAGCAGAAGGTCGTTACGCGCAGATTGAAAAGGAGCTTCTCTCAGTCGTGTTTGCCTGTGAGCGATTTGATACGTACCTGTTTGGTCGAGATGTGGTACACGTTAAAACAGATCATCAGCCCCTAGAAGCTATCTTCAAGAAGGACCTTGGCTCTGCTCCCAAGCGTCTCCAGCGGATGCTGTTGCGTCTACAGCGATACAACCTTGATGTAAAGTACCAAAAAGGAAGCTCGATGGTTATGTCAGATCCCCTGTCCAGAGCCTATCTGGATGAACCTCCCACTCAGACCGAGTACTGTAGTGAGTTAGAGGCGATAATACTTACAGAGGATCTTCCCATTTCAGAAGCACGACTATTGGAATTCAAAGAAGGCACAGCCTCAGATGAAAACCTTCAAACCCTTATGTCAGTTGTCCCAGAAGGGTGGCCTAGCACTCCCGATGAAGTTCCAGCAGAGGTCAAGCCATATTTTCAGTTTCGAGATGAAATCACAGCTCAAAATGGTTTGCTGTTCAAGGCTGAGCGTCTTATTGTACCTGCCAAGCTAAGAAAGAAATGATGGAAATGGTTCATTCGTCTCATCTCGGTATCGAGGGATGTCTTAGACGAGCTAGAGAGGTGTTTTACTGGCCGCGTATGAATGCTGAGTTGAAAGACTTCATTCTCAAGTGTGATATTTGCAATTCCTTCAAGCCAGAGCAGCCTCGAGAACCGCTAATGCCCCATGAAATTCCATCAAGGCCTTGGCAAAAAGTTGGCACAGATATGTTCTTCTTTGATGGGCGTCAGTACCTGATTACAGTTGATTATTACTCCTCTTTCTTCGAGGTTGACAAGCTTGAAAAGACAGACTCCAGAACAGTTATTGTGAAGTTGAAAATGCATTTTAGTCGTCATGGAATTCCGGAGGTTGTAATCTCCGACAACGGACCACAGTATTCTTCTGCTGAGTTTGCAAAGTTTGCAAATGACTGGCACTTTCAACACCTCACATCCTCTCCGCGCTATCCCCAAAGTAATGGAAAGGTCGAGAGTGCTGTGAAAATCTGTGAAAACCTAATGAAGAAGGCAGCGTGTGGAGAGTTTGACCCGTACCTTGCTCTTCTAGACTACCGCAACACGCCCACAGAAATTGGTTCATCCCCCGCACAAAGGCTGTTCAGCAGAAGAACACGCAATTTGTTACCTCTGTCAAGTAAACAACTACAGCCTAACACACTTCCCCCACAAGCCGTCCAAGAAAAGCTGATTAACTCTAAACAAAAGCAGGCTTTCTACTACAACCTGAAAGGTAAAGCATTGCCTGAGTTGCAACCTGAACAGACAGTCAGGATGAAGAAGCCCAAAGAATCTACTTGGACAGAAGCTGTTTGTAAGAAAATGATTGGCCCACGTTCCTATGTTGTTGTATCGGGTGGCCAAACGTACAGGCGAAATCGCCGACAGCTGCGATCAGTGCCACAATCAGATTCTTCAACTATTGTGCAACCAGCATTTGAGCCACTGCGATCATTGCCACCAGCAGATTCCCCATCTGTTGTGAAACCTGCAGCTGAACCTCTGCCTGTTGTGAAACCTTCAGCTGAACCTCCGCCCGTTGTGAAACCTGCAGCAGAGCATGTGGAACTTGCATCCAATCCGACTGTTACAAGGAGTGGTCGTATTGTGAAACCACCAGCCCGTTTTCAGGACTTTACTACTTAGACCTGTGAGACATTTTTATTTGGAACTCTGATTCATTGTTGAACATGTACACTGTTGTTGTTTTTATTACTAAGGAACTCAGTCGCTTTTTGTGCGAGAACTTTGTGAAAGACACTTTCTTTACAAAGGGGAAGATGTTGTGATATTGAATAAGTTTGCATATTTAAGTTTTGCACGTGACTAAGATTGCTATGTAACCGCGCCTCGGTCTCGCGTGGTCTTGTTCGTCAGCCATTAAAAGTTGTTGTGTTAGCTTGGACTCGGCGTCTTTACGTTGATCGTAACAGCGAGGTCAAACGAACAGCACGAACTGCTACGGCTGCCGTGATGAACTGCAAAAAATTAAAATATCATCGAACAGAAGCTACATTTATTTGGCAAATTAAGACGGGGGTACACGTGACGTTCAGTGAAGTTTTAAGAGGTTTAAAGGAAGGATTAAAGGAAGAAAATTATTTTTGGAACATTGCAGTTGACCCCAACGCAAGAGCACCCCAGGTTGTCTGGGGACTGTTTTGATGCCCATCTACTAATCTTAAACTTCAAATTCTAGTTTTAAAATCCATTGAATCTTTAATATTTCTTATTCGTCTAAATTTCACTAATCCATTGAGAAAACCTATCTCCTCCCAAACATCCCTAAAAAATCACCCAAACTTTATAAAACACTGCACAACTTGATGAGCGTAGCGTTTTGGGATTGCTTGTAATATTTGAGTCGGAATTAGACATGCCCGTCTTTGTTATTCTATCACAGCTATATCAATAACGTTAAGGAAAATCTTTTAGCACAAACGCAAACAAGGTTTACCAATTAACAATTTGAGGTGATAGTGACGTCAAAATCTCTTTCCATTGCAACGTTATATGAGGTTAAAGATACACTATTTGGACCTTTCGAGGCTAATAACTCAAAAACTTCTCGGTGAAATTTTTTTTTTCACATATCTTTATTCAACAGACAAAATAAACATTTGTTTTGCAAAATTTTGAAAAATATGTCAAAAGGATTCAGAGCTACGTTATTTTTGCATAAAGGTGACTCCGAACATTTCTGGCAAAATATTTTAAGAAATTGTCAGATCGTTTTTTCTGTCCTTTAGACAAACATATATGAAATACAAAAACTTTTACCTATTAATTTTAGAGTAATAAGCCTCAAACGCTCAAAAAAGGTATCTTTGATAATTTTTTAGTTGCCGTGGCAACGAATTTTGACGTCACAGTGGCTCCAATTTGTTCATAAGTAAAACCTTTACAAGGATGTTCTGAAAGTTAAACCTGAACATTACACATATAGCAGAAATAGAATGCCAAAGACAGGAATATTTAAACTATTACGAGCCACCTTAAGCCCAAGTAAGGCGGTGCTAAAACGGCCTTTAAGTGTATCTCCGCCGTAACAAGCCAGACAAAACAAAAGGGAGTGGAAATCTACAGACCAGCTAGAAAATTCGCAACAACATCGACGACAACCGAAACACCTTAGCAGGCATCAATCGAGTGAACTAACTCTTCCAACAACGCTCACCCAGAAGCCATGCAAAACTTTAAATGAATCGATGTTTATTTCCCAGAATATGTAATTTTTATATTACAATTTTTAGTACAGTAAAACAAAGCAAAGCACTGAAAATAGGGCAAAGCAAAGTAAAGTAAAGCCTTTATTTTTTAGGGTGACACTTTACAGGTTTTTATTGATGAACTCGTGGCCCTAACAATAATAAAAAGCTAAAATGTTAAATAGTGGGAGGAAGCTAAACAAAAACCTGGGGCCTTTTAGAAGTACTTTTTTTCTATTGATCAACCTAAATAATTATAGCTAATTAATTGGTTTAGCGAGGCGCAA
>NC_135768.1:7042133-7170624 GCF_052425735.1 Oculina patagonica
GGTGTCAACTCGGTGACTGTTTAATACAGGTAAAATACAATAAAATTAGCAAACGTAACGGTGACCGCGACCATTCAATAGGTGTCAGTCATTTCAGTTTAGTCATGAAATGTATGCACCTCGTTCAAATATAAAAGGAAATGCAATCAAGTGCAAAAAAAACATGTATTCACCTAATTAAAGAAACGTTGACCATGTGAAAAGTATAAACGATGAACAATATGACCCAGTGGTATTCTGGGTAGACAGCTTTGGTAAGCTTAGTAATATTCCTTTTATTGAGGATCACGATATTTTCTTTTAGAGCCTTAACAGTATGATTCATGTATCCTGTTTTATTACTATGTTATTCTTTAACAGACGACAATTTACATTTTCCGATTTCCCAGTAAACATCAGAATCGCATCGTTCATGGTTTATGCTTTTCACGGGTCAACAATTCTTCGATCAGGTGTATTCATCGTTTTAAAAGCAAACTGCAAAACACGTTGCCTAAAAACAAACAAACACGTATTCCTCGTTCTAAGTACGAACAGCAAAACGAAATAACTTACTTTGTTTCATATACACTGACTACAGTACATGTCTGCGGACCGCGGTAGCAGATCATTTCAACAGTTCAATCGAAGTTCAAGGCTAATTGCTAATTCCATTTCTGCTATCAGATCGATCCACGAATTTCAGAGTATTACACCTTCCAAATGGGCAGGTATTCTAAAGCTACTTCCAAATCTACCTAGTTCAAAGTAAAACGTACTGCTTATCACTGGTATATGTTACTTACCGACAACAGCGTTCATTATTCTCAACATTCATCCATTCCGTCCATTTGACCGCCATGTTGTTTTTCCCAGTACCAGGTCATCGCGGTTCTTTTGAAAATGGTGAAAAATTTGGAACTGGAGGGGACGTGGAGCCAGCGGGACCAACAGAACATTTTAGCTCTGTCAACGCACTACCCAAAGCTTTATTTCCTGATACAACGAACGTATGTAAATAACGAATAACGAAGAAACTTATCTATTTGTAAATTGACTGGAGTTAGTAGTTTATTTATTAGAATCCTGAATTATCGCTGAATTTCCGTCCTATGCAAATCGCCGAAAATCCTAATTGACCGAACACTAAAATGTAGTCTAAATTACCCGGCGAGACCGAAATCTACTTTCCTCTAACCCGGTCCTGTCATAAGGTGGCTAAAAGTGTTGGGCTGCGTTTTGACACAAAACTTTTGCTTGTTAAGTTTTGCGGGTTCTTTTTCTGCACGGTTTTCGCAAAACAAAGTTCCCGCAAAGTGTTTTCCAGCAAAAAATTACTCCATTCTGAATACGAAGAGACCAATGCCGAATGGAATACGACAGTAATAATTCGGATAATGCATAGCTACTATTAGACAAGCAGATATCATTTGAATACTCAACAAGTGGTGCAGATGTCATCGTTGTTCATTCAATAAGCAAGTATACCAGTTAAACGATTTCTCTGAAGCAATTAGTAAAATATGAAAGGAAGGTCATGATGACTTTAGATTGTTTCAAAAAGCTTAACTGACAGTTTTATCAAAATTACGAGGTTAAGTGAGGCGAAATAGATCAAAGCATTTATAAGATTACCCATTTTGGTGGTCTACAACTGGCACAGCTGGCAATATTGTCGTAAGAAGCGTAAAAGCATTGTCGCGAACAGCATTGTCGAGTACACTTTTACGCTTCTGTTCGTTCTCGAAACAGCTTTAATTTAATTTTTTTTCAATTTATTTACATTAAACGGCCGTGTTGGTTACATGTAGAATGCTTGGCAACAGGTACCAGCAGTTCGCGGTAACAAAAACACAAAAGGATTTTGAAAACACAATAACATGAATTTCAGCCGTGTTATCTGACGGGTGCGCGCAACCGAGAAAGTCTCTGGAGCGCACGATAGACTAAAAGTCTGGAAAAACGAGGAAACATGTTTCCAGAAGCACGCGTAGCGCGCATGTTTAGCCAATGTTTCCCAGTTTTGCTATACGAGAAGCATTGTTTTCAGCGTCAATTTTTTGTCTCCAAGAAGCAAAATTTGCTTCTGCTACTTATACTTAATCGTACCTTTTTGGTACGCTTCGGCGGCATATCAGGCGAGTTTGGTCGAGCCATGGTTCGTATTTTGGCGAGACGCAGTCGAGCCAAAATACCCATGGCGAGACCAAACGAGGTATTTACCGTACCCAAATTCAGCCAAAAATCCGGTGATATTATTCGCTCTGTTGAAGCCATGCTTGCCAGACACGTAGTGCAAAATGTGTTGACCTGCTTGTATTGATACTTTTTTGGTCTTCAACACTTTTATCAAGTCCTCTTCTCACATTTTTTTACTCGTTTGTTTGGAGTTTCATTCCCTAAATTTTCAAAATCCAAATTTAGCGAAAAATTTAGAAACTCCGACTCCATTGTTTCAGTGTGAATGTTTCAGTACTCGTCGGCAAACATCGCGCAATTGGCGAGCGCGCTCAAGTTTAGTTTTGGCGGGAAAGTTTTTCTCATTTTACGACCGGTAAGCACCAGTTAATTAAAAATACTCGTTTCTGTTTTATTGGTAAAACCTCTTTTCAATTCATCGTACGGAAACACTACTTTAATTCAAAGTGACCGTGATATGGTGGCATATCAGGTCAGTGACTTGATATCGTAGGATATCAGGACAGTAGATCGCGCTTCTGATTGGCTACTTGCGAATTTGGGTACGGTAAAGAGCAGAAACATTCCGTGTTTCCGCGCGGCATGGAACCATGGCAAAACGAGGAAGAAATTATGAAAACATGCTACAGGAAACAGGTTTGCTCGTTTTGCCGGCCTTTAAAAATACTAGACAAAATAAAAAAAAATAAAAAACATTCGCCTGCGGCTCGCGCGTTTTCCAAATTTCTCCAGTTCTCAAATGTTCTCAAATAACCTTAATGTTTACGATACATAGCACTTGGCTTCATAAAATGCTGTATGAGGTACGTTCAGTGCACGAAACAATATAGCATGATAATCCATGTTTTATACTTTGATAAACACAGCTTTTTATCCAACCAGAGCGCTCACAGAATTCAATATATATTGTGAATTAAGATAAGTGTTTGTAGATGAAATAATAATGAAAGCAGTAAATGTTTATAAAGTAATTTGGATTTGATAAGCAGTTAAAGAAAAACAAAACAAGGGTTTGATGGTAGAATGCACGAAAATGGAAAAACGTATTTTTTAAGCCCATTTCTCGTTTGGTTTTCCTGCAAGCTTACTTTACGCAAACAACGGTCGTGGAAAATCTGATTTCGCGGTGAGAAAACATGGTATAGCAACAACACTGCTGTATATGCAAATCAAATATTTGAATGTCCGTTTCTTTAATAATATATAAAGTAGCTATGCTTTATTTTATTGCGACGCACAAAATTTCTTTTAAATTAAAACAAACGTCAAAATAATTATTTACCTTTGTAGAAAAACTCTCAAAAAGTGATAATGAATGAAATTGTATTAAGGATGGATGGCAATGAAAAAGATTAAGACGGATTTAAAATGGAAACTTGAAGGTTTGTTGTTGCTTCAGCTGGGGATTACTGGATGCAGGTGGTTGTGTGGTATAGAGGACGCAGTTTAATGTGGATTTAACTCCATTTAATTGGCTCATTGGTACTAACGCATTAGCTACAAACAATACTCAGTGAAATACAAAGGACATAAAATATTGAAAGACTTATCAAAGTCCATAAAGAAATTCAAAATTACAGTAAAATGTTCCACTCATTCAAGAACAAACTTAAAAATCATTTTCTACTTTTATAGAAAAAAAAATACTCTGAACAATGTCATTGAAATAGAAAAAATAAATAAACAAATGTATTTTACTGACAAAACCGCTGCGGCTGTAATGCATAGCAATGTACATGTCTGACCTTTGTAGTGCAAGCAAATTTTACAAGGCTTTTCCCGTAATACCCAAAATGGGGATTGCTGAGAACTCTCGACAAGCATAATTAAATCTATAATATTTCTGGTAATAAGTTTGAAAAGGGCTAATTATTGTATGGAAAGATTGAAATGGCTTAAGACTTTTACCGAGTAATACAAGAAGGTGAGAATTACGTGGATGAGAAATGCTTCCAACGCCCAAGACATCGAGTCGCTAATTCCTATACTAGTTCCGTGTTGCAGTACTAAATCAAAGTGAAAGTGCTTAAGTTTAACCCAAACAATAAACCGTTACTTTATCTTGTAGCATTAGTGCAAACCGCCGATTAATTATTAACCTATAGCTGTAGTCAATAAAATAAAAAAATACGAACTGAATGGTCACAAACTTGAAATGGGCGTAACTATTTTCGTTCAGTCTAACAGAACTGGCGAAAAATTTACATCAGATTAAACTATTTTGACTGTTTTCCGAGCGTGGAACTCTGTTGGTGTTTCGTTTGCTAGAAATAAAAAACCACAAATATTAATTAGCTTGCATGCTAAACACGGAATTTAGTTCTAAATTCTGAATGTAAACCATCCATAAATCACGCTAAACTAGCTGCTTTAAGATAACTGGAACTGGTTTAGAAATTTCTCCCTTGCTTGTTCATGTGCTGTCATTTGAACTCGTGTTTGTCTTCTTTTAATTTGTGGCACCCTCCGTGATTGTGGGTACGAAGTTTTGTTCAGGGGCGCTACTGTAAACCAAATTGTTTATTAAAAATCTGTTGTACCTAACCAGCGTGGCGTTGCTTTGAGTTCAAGTTTTTCAGCTGTCCTGTTGTAGTAAATCCATCTCGAAAATATACAACTTTAATTCGAACAAGTTGTCTGATATTTTTAGCTGCAATTGGTCTTCCATCAACATTCTTCCGTGAGAACTCAGACTCTCGCTTTGAGCTGACGAAACGAAGATAAAACGGCCTTTGATTGCTGCGCGAGCCCGCTTGAATTGATGTAAAAGATGGGCTTCGTAGAGACGCACATCTTTTGTATAAATATAGGTCGTCCAATGTACGTAGCCAACTCGCTTAGCAACACTTCCAAAACTGAATGACCTCGGGGAGGAATTGTCGGAACATTTCTCGACATAAAATTCGAGATTCTCAAACTCTTGTAACAGGTATTCAAAATTTGAGTGGCTAAGCTCGAAGGGGAGACGATCGTAGAGCAGTATATTGTCTGGAAACAGTTTCTGCCCTACCGGGCTCGAAAATATAACATCCGAAATGTACTCTTTGGTGCATGTAGTAATCTCGACGGTTGAAATTTCTTGGAATTTTTCTGTTCTGCGCGATGCTTCCTCTTCAATATCGTAAGATAAGACTTCAAACTCGAAAATGTTGTTTAATTTAGCTAGCGAATTCGCGCTAAAACCGTTAAACGTTGTTACGAAGCGGACACGGCGAACAGTCGGGAAATTCTGGCGGACGTACTCATCCAGCGCCAGTGACAGCTTTTTGCTCACACCACGGCCTCGGAATTCTGGAAGGACGCGCCCAGCTCGACGAATACAGGTTTTTCCGTCGTCTACGATATAACCTGCTCTCAGACCTACCAGTTTGTCGCCGACAACAGCCACCATAACAGCAAAATTATCTGTCTTCAACCATTTGTGAAATTCGAGTGGTAGATAGTCATGCCCATTGTAAATGCCCTTCGATAAATTCACGACTTGGTCGAAATCGCTTGGCCGAGCAAGACGAAACTTCAACTCTTCCATGCCGCGGTTATTGGCGTGACTGACGCGCAGCAATAGTTCAGATAGCAATTTATAGACGCTGGAACATAAATCTGTGGCGATTATTTTATTAATAATATATTTCAGTTTTCATATTAGTCTCATTCCTTATGATTGGCGGACAGACCTCTACGAGAGATAAGTTTATCTAGGTAATGATCTGCAAATGAGATTTGGCGTGTATCTGTATTACCTCAATGAGCTTCTGCGAAGGTGCGATCCATCGACAAACTCGCCTCTCCACAGCGGTCAAACGCAAAAAAACAACACCACTTCCGTTTCACGTACTCGAAGTTTAAGGCGAAAATGTGCAAGACTTTTTGTAAGAAAACGTTATACAAATGCTGCGTTATACCAAATTACGAGCCGACAAACTAGCTGCATAACAATGATTAAGTTTTGCATACGCGGCGTACAAAGGTTATCGTTTCAGTGACTGCCTGAACTCTAAAAGTGGTGGATTTAAGCGACAGTTTTTGCGGGAACTGCGCGCGCAATGCCTTTGACTCCCGTCCTAAGTTCTCCCTGAGTTGACCGCGGTTACTGGAAACAAAATTAGAACCGACTTCGCGTCTTGCAGATCAATTATTTATTACGCTCACCATTGAGAAATCTACGGTAACAAACAAAGAATACATTTTTATATAAAAAAAAATTCACAAGAAAATAACGAAGCTAGCAAATCAAAACTGGCTGATTAAGCCTAATGGTGAAAGAAATTCTCATCGGCTCTCAGTCCACTCCTAGGCCATGGCCTAGGCCACATGGCTTACCCCACGTGGCCACATGGCTTACTTACCTCTTTCGAAGTATAACAAAAGTGTTCACGGTTTTCTGTTACATGCAAATAGTGCACTACATATCGTCTTTTATACATGCTATATAGGTTATTCACCAGCCGGGAGGTCCGTATTGGGAAAAACTGTGCCCGAGGTCTTGGATACCGCCCGAGGCCGTAGGCCGAGGGCGGTTCCAAGACCGAGGGCACAGTTTTTCCCAACACGGACCGACCAAGGCTGGTGAATAACGTTTTTATTTTTTTCCTATTTTCAGTTTGTCTTTAAAGGAAACCTAGAAAGATTGTGTCACAAAATCTTTGTATTCGCGCGTCATTTCAATGTTGAGTCGATCGACGGATTAGCACGATTGTACTTAGTAAAATGCTGTTTGTTATTTAATTCGGAATAAAATCGCTTCGCTTAAATGAACCGTACTCACAAAAAGGTTCAACATATTAAATTTACATTGAAGAGGTTCAATAATTATATAAAAGAAGTTGAAGTAGTAAATATAACTTAAATGTAAAATTGACAACACTTTTACATCGATTCGGATTCTCCGATGAATGTTTTGAAAGGAACTCTGTTCGTTGGATATCGATGTTAATTTCTCTGACTTAAAAATACTATCTAACTGAAAGACAGTTTCGGTATAGCTATACACACTTGTATTTAACGAATTAATAAACTTTGCGTTGATTTCCAGCCGTATTTCTTTGCGATAAACAGTGCGAAAGTGAAACTGAATGAAATGCGTAGTTTGGACGTACGGCACAATATTGCGAGAATTATTTCGACTGTTTTTAATTAAATAATCTCATTTTCTTGAATGATGTCAGCTAGTGTTTTGTTTTGGCAAATAAGTGGCCGATAAAAGGATGTTGTTACTCAAAATTGAAGTTAAAAAACGGTGCAGCTTACCGCAATGGCGTTAAAATGATTGCGAAATGTACAAACAACCACAAACTACGAAACTAGAACTCGACTTTGTCGATAAAGAAATGAATACTCGCCTTTGGAAGAACTTCGAGGCCTTTAATTCCACTTCTTTTTTGTCCTTTCACATTTACAACGATTGGTGAGCAGCTATTTCGGTTTTTCAGAGCAAATCTTTCATGTGTTCGTTCGTACAACGCTGCAAAATGATTTCGCGCGGAAAACACACTCGACGATTCATCTCGCAACGGATACCGCCCGTTGTGAGCGGGTCGGATTGGAGAATACCGCCCGCTCCCGGAACCAATCAGATCGCAGGATTTGTAGAATACCGCCCACTCACGAACAAAGAAAAAAATAAATAGAAAATACAGCCCATCAGAATACAGAAAAGCCGTTCTATATTCGACAGTATTCAACCCAACCTTCCCATCGTGCGTTGCGATGTTATTCTCGACGAAATTTGACCAAATTTAGTAAGCGTATTTTCTATGGCATGGTATAAAATAGTTACACAACACTTTCTCGTGGTATATTATTCCACGAGCGCGCGTTGGATATGAGGTGGTAGATAGCCAACAAGGCGCGTAGCGCCGAGTTGGCTATAACGATCTCATATCCAACAAGCGCGAGTGGAATAATTGTTTTAGTAAAAACGCCCAAAAAATTGCAATACTTGAGCTTCCCAACTGTTTTCGTTGACGCGTATCGGCTACCTGATATTTGTGGTCACTGGTGTATGAGCTCATATACCATTGCCTGTTAACCAATCAAAACGCAGAGATTGCAATATACCATTGCTAGTTTTTAATAATATAGAATATCTCACTTGTATTTTCTCGGTACAAGTGCAAGTACAAATACAAGTGACTTTTGGGACATTCCATAGTATACCACTCGAAAGCGTTGCATAACTAGTATGAATTGACCTGCGAGACAGATTATTGTCAAACACTTGATTATTGTTTGTTATTTGTTTTTCTTTTTCTTCTTTTTTTAGTTTTTTTTTTGTATACCATTTTTTCTTGGTAATTACCTTTTGTTTTTGCAGTGCTGTAACGTTTTATTTCCATGAAAATAAAGCTCAATTGTTATTATTATTGTTGTTGCTGTAGTAGTAGTTGTTGTTGCTGCTGTTGTTGCATAAATCTCTTTCATACAGTTTCATTATCTTATTGGAAAAATCTGAGTCGCATTCTTTCAACTGTAGCTGCTCTTCCATCACGTTCCTTGTCAACTGAGTGAAGCTTCTGTCTTGAAAAGACACGAAAATAAAATCACCGCTGATGACTTCACAGGCACGCTTGAACTGACAAAAGAGATGAGCTTTAAAATGAACTGGGTCATCTAGATCTGTATATACACAGACTCTCCAGTGCACACATTTCACTCTTGGCGAGAACGTTCCAAAGCTGATCGAACTCGGTGAAAAATCGTCGGCGCATTTATCGACAAACAGTTCGCTGCACTCTTGTAGAATGGGATCCACATGTGATCGGACAGGTTCAAAGGGACAGGAGTTAATGACGACGATGTTTCTCGGGAATAGTGTTTCTGTCACGGGTAGAGAGAGAATGATGTTAGAGAAACATAGCTCTATTGCCACTGCATTTGACTTGATCGTGGATATTTTAGCTAAACTAAAACAATTCTTTGTTACAAGATACGACAATACATCATATTCAAAAAGCTTTGTTTCATCCTGGGAACTTACTTTTTCTACATCAGTGATGGCCCGTTCTCGTTGCAGGCTGGGAAGCTGTTCTTTGGCATATTTCCTTAAATATTCTCTTAGCTGTCGCACAAGTCCTCTGCCTCGAAGTTCAGCCCGGATGCGTTCTGCTCGACGGATTAAAGTCCGCCCATCATCTACCACGAAACATGCTTGTAAACCGACCAGTTTCTTGCCAGAAAAAGCAAGTATAACAGCCGAATTGTCCTTCTTAAGCCATTGGTGAAACGTAAGGGGAAGGTAGTCATGGCCATTATAGATACCTTCAGATAGTTTTACAACTTCATTAAAATCGCCAGGCTGAGCAAGACGAAATGTTAACGGCTTCATAACACTCTGCATTTCAGTGTCCAGTGTACCACTGGTAAATTGTTGTGAGATTTATGCGAGTGCCAGCGATCGACGGAATTTAGGCGTTTGTAAGCTGGCGGTTTAACTCTCTTCTGCAGTCCACATTTACACTTTTTGACCCTTTTCCCGGAATACTGAATAGCTGAGAACCCTGCTACACATATACAGTCGAACCCCTTTTAAACGGCCACCCATTAAGAGGCCAGTTACCAAAGTCCCTAAAGTATTGCCAGTATAATACTTTAAATAAACCCTCATTAAGCGGCCACCTTCTGGCCGTCCCAATGAGGATTCTTCTATTGTTTTTACCGCTATTAAATGGCCAACAAGAATTAATAAACGTAGTGTTTGTTTTCAACAAAATAAGTAAAAGATAATTAAGAGTCCGAAATTTGAAGTGCATGACGACTGATAAAAACGTTCAAACACAATCTCATTATCGTCTTGACGCGATTCCGTTGTCACAAAGCTTAGTGAAACCTTTTGATTTCTTGGCAATGAAGAAGTGATGTTTCTACCCCTCACGCTAATTTCTGAAATCTTGAAAGACCCAAAGTCGTCACTAAACGTGCAGTCGGACTCGATTCGCGAAGCTGTTCACTGATGATTTACATTTGCAAATAATCACGCTTATGAAAAGACACTTAATTGATATTCAAAACTCGACTCCAAACAACTTTGACACTCAAAGAGCATGTAATCTTGAAAGAGATTTGGTAATGGTGCCGAATAATTCAGCGCCGTGCTGAGATTTTAGCCCATGCAAATCAGTGAGCTATGAGAAGGGCAAAACACATTTACGCCCAAGAACACAAACTCTATTTTTTCATAATAGTTACAGAGGGTGTTTAGAAAACAAATCAAAGACAATAAGCGATATCTTTACTACCGGCGTCGAGTTGGCGTTTAAAAGCCGACCGGAAGTAAAAGTTCCCAGAATGACTACCACTGCCCATGATCGTGACGTAAACAAGTCGCGTCCTTGCTTGAGACCATTCTCGTCCCCAGAGCCCACGATTTTTCTGGTCTGCGCCAGGGATGGAGAAAGCTTTGGTGTGCGTCGCATTAACATGTACAATGTCACGATACTAAAGTGACCCTAAAGTCATTTTACTGATTACTTTCAATTAAAGGAAACCTCATAACATCACATAACAATTTTCTTACATAGAAAAACAACACAGGAGTGACAAAAACGTGAAATTAACCAAAGATGTTTTCAACTAACGAAGATTTACACGGATTACGAACGACAAACTTGTAAAAACTTGCCATTTTTTTTTTCAAGCTGCGTTGTCCATGAGAGAGCTCCTTTAACTACAGTTAGTACATATTGATATTTACTTTTTGGTTTGTATTAATAGCATTTTTCCTTCCAATTACATTATGGTTTTCGCAATGCTATAACTTTTTATTTCCATGCAAATAAAGCTTAAGTGTTTTTGCTGTTGTTGTAGTTATTGTTGTTTTTGCGTAAATCTCTTTCATACAGTTTCATTGTCTTATTTGAAAAATCTGAGTCGCATTCTTTCAACTGTAGCTGCTCTTCCATCACTTTCCTTGCCAACTCTGTAAAGCTTCTGTCTTGAAAAGACACGAAAATAAAAACACCGCTGATGACTTCACATGCACGCTTGAACTGACAAAAGAGATGTGCTTTAAAAAGAATGGGGTCATCGGTATACATAGAGACCCTCCAGTACGCGCATTTCACTCTCGGGGAAAACGTTCCAAAGCTGATCGAACTCGGTGAAACATCGTCGGCGCATTTATCGACAAACAGCTCGCTGCACTCTTGTAGAATGTGATCCACATTTGATCGGACAGGCTCAAAAGGACACGAATTGATGACGACGATGTTTCTCGAGAACAGTCTTGCTCTCACGCGCGCAGTGAGAATGATGTTAGAGAAATATTGGCTTGAGCATGGCTCTATCGCCAATGCATTTGACTTGATCGTGGATATTTTAGCTGAACCAAAACAATTCTTTGTTACAAGATACGACAGTACATCATATTCAAAAAGCTTTGCTTCATCCTGGTAACTTACTTTTTCAAAATCAGTCACAGCCCGTTCTCGTTGCAGGGTGGGAAGCTGTTCCCTGGCATATTTTCTCATACATTCTCTTAGCTGTCGCACAAGTCCTCGGCCTCGAAGTTCAGCAAGGATTCGTCCTGCTAGACGGATTAATGTCCGGCCATCATCTACCACAAAGCATGCTTGTAAACCGACTAGTTTTTTGCCAGACGTATCCAACATCATTTTCAAGATAACATGTTCGTTGAGTGTCAAAGTTGTTTAGAGTCGATTTTTGAATATGGGTGATGATATGCAAATACAAATTATCAGTGAATAGCTTTCCGGAAATCGAGTCCGATTGCACGACCGCAAGCCGTCAAACGTGCAGTCGGACCCGATTCCCGCAAAGCTATGCATTGGGGAGGAGTGGGTGGGGGAATGATTGACACTTGCATATACAAGAGCTCAATCCATCACTAAACGTGCAGTCGGACTCGATTCCCACGAAGCTATTCATTTGGGGGAGGGGGGGGGGGGGAAGAGGAAATGATTGACATTTGCATAAAAAAAACTCAAGCCATCACTAAGCGTGCAGTCGGACCCGATTCGCGCCAAGCTATTCATTTGGTAGGGGTGGGGGATGGCTTGAATAGCAAAGAGCTCAGGCCATCACTAAACGTGTAGTCGGACTCGATTCGCGAAGCTATTCATTGGGGGAGGGGTGGAGGGGGGATGATTGACACTTGAATAGAAAAGAGCTCAGGCCATCACTTTACGTGCAGTCGGACCCGATTCGCGTGAAGCTAGCTATTTACATCGCACAAACTAGAATGACACCCCGAATTGACATTCAAATTAGACTCTAAACAGTTTTGACACTCAATAAACATGTAATCTTGAAAATGTTTTCGAAATTGTGCCGAATATTTCAGCTCTGTGCTAAGACTTCAGTGATCTATGAGAAGGGCCAAAACGTATTTACGCCCAAGAACACAAACTTTATTTTTCATAATAATTTTAGAAGTGTTTAGATAACGAATCAAAGACAATAGGCGATAGCTTCATTCACTATCGGCATCGATTTGGCGTTTATTATTTCTGATTAAAAACAGGCTTATAAACAGTAGAAATGTTTACAACATTTGGCAGAATAGAAAACCGCATAATTTTTCTAGACAATCGTTGAAAGGAAAAAAATACAGAATTTGTGTTAGACAACAAAGAATTCGAAATAGTCATTAAGAAGTCTTACAATTAACTGAATTGGCAGTTTGGCATAATTGCCTGAACTGATCGAACGGGTTTCTATCGACAAAGAAAAACTTGCATTCAGGTTGCCGCCTAGATTTTTCTTTGAATTTCTGTGATTCCTCTTCATCTACCTGGGAAAACTGAGAGTAGGGCTTTCCACAAGTTGCTCGGCAACTTTTTGGCAATTTTTCATATTTCGAGCAACTTTTTCCCCTTCGATCAACTGTTTTCCTCTTGAGCAACTTAATGCATTTTGAGCAATTTCCAGACCTAAGATCTCCGAAGATTATCCAAGTGTTGTTCAAAGGCCATACGAACGTTTCCGAAGATTTACGAGGTCTGCCGAAGATTTTCGAGGAACATCTGAAGACGTTTCAACTTTCTGTTCATTCTGCATTACAAAACTCGTCAGCAAACATGACGTCATCGATATCTTCGCGATTTTTAATCGGGCGTGGCCGATTTATAGTTTACCCTTTGGTCGTCCTAGAGCATAGTCTCCTGTCGGCCAAAAAGACGGGGATAGTTTGGGGTTGCTACAAAACCGCTACGGGTGACGCATACCGCAATGGTTTTCATTTTAGTTTTGACAGGAAATCGTTGCAGGCACACTTGGTCGACTTTTGGGTTAATGTGTAATCAGGTTGTGTTTTTTTGCTTCGGCGGAAGGACAGAGAAAAAAGCTTACGGGGCAAAGTACAGTATGGGGCCCAGTTCTCGGCCACTTTTGACGTAAACTTGTATTTCTTACCTCAGAAGAACCGCAGGAACTTGAAATTTCTCCCAGAGCTAGCTACATTATTCAGCTTTTTGGTGTAAAGCTATCGACCGGTCAAAAATTAATTTGCCCGAGCAATAATAAAAATAAAAGCTCCATTTGTGGGCCCAGTTCTCGGCCACCTTGGCCCAGTTCTCGGCCACTAAAAAGCTTGTGCGTAATTATCTGTAAAAAAAATGCTCAATTAATTTTCACAGTCATAAAATCACTCTGTAAACCTATTTATGTTATATCGATCCCAAATTATTTTTATGAGGCTTTGTTTTACTTTAGAAAAGAAGGATTTTAACGCGCCTAGTTGCCTATGTGCAGGTTCTGGCAAAACCGCATTGTGTGACCCGTGCATTTAGATGGTTTATTTTGCAGTGAAAAGGTCTTGAAAGATTTAGGTGTTGTAGAAATAATAGACAAGAGAAGAGTCAGCTCAAAACTTAGAGATAAGATTGAACTTTATTTTTAAAACATTTATTTCTTTCATTCTGGCAGCAGCAGATGAAATTATATTAAAAACCAAGCGCTAAGCTGTGATAGCGAGCAGGGTGGCCGAGAACTGGCAAATACGCAAACGTCGCAAGAAAAAATTTCGAAGTAAATTAAGACCAAAAAATACAACGGTACAACGAAAAGTTAACTTAAGCAGAAAGCTGAATTATTCTACGTTTCACATGCCAAAAATTAGCTCGTATGGTGGGGGCTTTTGGATAAAATACGAATTTAACTACATCCATGAATTTTAAGGAGCCGTAAACAAACAAATTTTTCGGGAATGCAAATTCACCTACCTCCGCGTAAACTCGACGTGTGAGCTTTCTATATCGAATTGAACGATCAAACTCAAGATACTTAAAGCACATGAATCAGTCTATCGTTTGAAGGAAATACCTTTTTCTTTTAATTCAACTGGAGTGTGAAAAAACGCGTTAAACACAAAGTGGCCGAGAACTGGACCCGGCCGAGAACTGGGCCCCATACTGTACAGATATTCACTATTGTGAAATTGCACTTACTTTGACAAGTTAAAGTTATTTTTGTAAATGAAAAAGGTAACGTCATTGATGTCACGCAGTGTTTTTTTTTAGCAAACTAGATGGTTTGCTGGTTTCTGACTATGAATGGGGGTGTGATCTTGCGGTATATTTTTTGAGCCTGACTCCGCCGTAAAACTTTTTTTTTATTTAGCAAGAACTGTGTCGATTTTCATTTCTGAACAATTGGTCGTCAAGTCGTTTGTCACAAAGAGTAGAATGTTTGTACAGCATGTTTTGGAATTATTTTAGATTTGGTTAGTAAGACGCTTCTGAAGACCTGAGCAAAACATTGGGAATGTACAGTATTAATAGGAACTTGAATGGAATTTTTCACAAGTTGGATAAAGGTATCAACTGAAAAAAATGGACTTCAAAATGAGAACTTGGATTTTGTTGTAATTAAATTTTATCGCGGATTGGATGCATAATATCACGGCTTTGAAAGTCTTCAAATAATTAGAAAGGTTCCTTTCTTCCTTTTGATCTTATTGTTATTTTCATGTATTGATTATTCGAAAGTGGTTTTCGTTGATACGAAAAAAAAAACGGGTTTTCACTGAATTGCTTGAAGTATTTTTAGACGTGATAATATTGGCTTAATCAAATTACATTGTGCACGAAATATTTGTTATTCTTTTGTCTTGAAACTTTGAGGAAATTGAAATTTTTGTTTGACAGTAGTGTATGAAAGGCATTTTATAGAACTGAATAAAAAATAAGAAACATTGATAAAGGTTATTTCAAAGATTTATTTTGCCTGATTTTGAAGGGTTTCAGGAGTTTTAAAGAGTGCTGGTAAACGGCCGTATGTTGTTTGTGATTACGGATCTTACTTAGTTTCGAACGCTCTAATTTTTGAAAGGTTAAAACAGGTTAAAACCGGGCGGTTTCATGAGTTTTTTGGGTAGAAAGGTACGGTGGTGGTCAAAAAAAAATGTTTAGAAAGGAATGACTGTAGTAGCACGTAAGTCGGAGGTTTGCGTGAGTCATGCACGGGGTATAGTATGCGTGAGCTGGATTTCCGGCGTCATAACGGCATGTTTTGTTTACTGAAAGATACACTCGACGTTTAGTTAGCTTAGTCGGCTTGGGAAACTATTTTAAAAATGAATGTTGTAATAGTTAATTAATAGTAATCTAGAATTAACCCACTCTCGATTGGAGTCTGTTCTGGATTCGCGCTACCTTTTCGCCGCGAAGGAATTTTGTAAAATTTCGCTAGTGGAAAGAGGTACTGTAAGAACAGTATCAATAACTCAAAAGGAGGAACTTCTTTGTAGCTCTGAATTAAGACGTATGATAAAATTTTAGAATAAGAAACTTTCGATATATGGTTTTCATATTGTTTTTGTTAATTTCCTTTTGTGGCAGATTTTTTGAGAATCAGCTTTTCTTTCGTGTGATGACAGACACAGGACAGAACGAGAGGTGGATGAGAAAGATGCCGAAGATCAGAATAGGCACCGAAAAACGACAAGAACCGTCAAGGACTTATCTTTAGAGGGCGGGGAGTTTTGGCATACTGTATTTCGAGGACTGGACTGGCCTTGAATTTAATATTACACAAGCAAATTATGCGCGCTCGAAGGGGGAACAAAAACCGTAGAAAACGAAACCTTTGGTAGAATAAAATATTTAGTTTTTGGTTAAAGAAAGTATGTTTCGCTTTGCTGAACGTCTTTACATCAACAAAATAATATTGTCTTGCTCCTGAGCTACAAAAACAACCACGACTTGAAGCTCGTTTGGAATACTCGTTCTCTGAATTTCGATATTAAAACTGCCAACTAAAAATTGTTTGGGAATATTTTCGAAAAGCGAGCGATACAACAATTGAAAACACATTATTTTCATTGGCCATTATTTTTTTAACTCTAGCGTTTTGACAGTCGTATTACTCTTAAATTTTGATTTTAATTTATAACCGTCTGACAGTGTTGAAATTTGAAGTTTGTAGGCAAGTGAAAAGACAACCGGTCGCCGGTTTCCATAAGCGACCTCCCAAAACAAACATGCAGAATATTTGTATTTTAACGAGAGAGTTATGAACATTAGTACCTTAAACATTCATATGGAAAGTATAAAGTTTCGTCGTATTTAAGCTTAATTACTGAACAACAAATAGAAAATTTATAATTTATTTATTTGCGGCGCCAACTAACTGTACACTTTGAGGTATATTGGAAAAGCATGAATGAAAACATGATCGTTCAGTGAATTTAACTCGCATTTTCATTTATATATAAACAAGTACATTACCTTAAATTAAAGTTCTCAGATTTACTTCTCGAAAAGAACCTCCATTTTCCGAATCCGAAAGGCAAACGGCATGCATTTCTAAAATGCGGTACTCGGGCTTCCCTTACAATTGTTTGAGTTCAGAAATATTGTGCTTTCACCGCTCTGCACGCATAAGGACTCCAAAGACACCTTTAGAACCACAGAAATAGTCACCAAAATTTTTCTTTCTCTTGTGTAGCCGTCCTGTCCTTTTAGGCTTCGAAAAAGGGCTTAATCGTGAAGCAGAAAGTTGTTGTCACATGTATGGATCAAACTGGTGTTCGCACTTTCAGTGTATCTGACAGTCGATGCGCTCGATTTTAACCACTTCAGGGACAGCCGGACTTTTCTACAATAGCAATAAACCTGTACCAAGATGTAAAAAGGCATCTCCAATATGTAATAGCCGTCTTTTTCTCTTGAGTTCCATTCATCTGAAGTGTCTTTACATTTTGAATTTGAGCAATCGAAGCAGTCGGTTCTTTTACGCTCGCTGCCTACTCTACTCTGACTCCAAAACACAACACATTCTACCGGATGCTCCAATGTTTTTAGCGACTTCAATGCTGTAATCATCGACAGAAGAGGAGACCAGTGATTCGTATCCGGTAGGTTTAAATCCTCACTAAATGCACATTTTGATAAACAACAACTTGAACAGTAAGAAATTTCGTGGTGCCGTTCGCTTGTTTTCAGCAGTTCGGCTCTTCTTGCTCAACTTCAAAAATTTGTTCAACCAATCAAAGGCGCGCTGTAAAAAATACTTTTACGCGATTGGTTACTAGTTCGCGCCAAAAGCCGTCTACGTAATTTTCTCGCGCGTCTCGCGCGCGAGGCCTGTTCTAAAAATAGCACACACGCAAATCCGATAGCACAAGACCCATTACCAGAGATGTCGACTTCTAGATCATGTACTTCTGGTACAACCATATGCAAAGTATATATTTTAAGAAACGTTATAAAAAATAGTTGTTGATGCAAACCAATTTCACCAACAAGTCCTCTTTCAGTCTTTCTTTACAGTTTCTGTTTACAAAAGACGCAGAGGGTCAAGTCCATTAAATGTATAGTATTTTTGTGCATTTGACATAGAGGTTGTTGTCTTCCAATGAAGCACTGGCCACAGTTATTACGCCTCGTTGTCTCTGGTAGCCTGTTACAGTTGCACACTGCCATGTAGAAAAAAAAAATAATATACCACAAGTTAAAGACACATCAAGACCACCCCACTGTGAATTACCATAGCACAGAAAAAATTATAGTCAATATTTTATATCTTTTTAAGAGAATTACATAAGAACCAAGGCATGTCTTGTCTTGCCTTACATTGACATGCAATAATTTGGAAATACTAAGCTCGTAACAGTTTAAGACAGAATCCATCAGGAATTTGAGTAACATTAATTTTAGTTACGCAAAAATTGAGCACCAGAATAATTTAAATCCTTGTGTTCTTTTCTACCTTGTTAAAGGCTTGACATGTGATAACACCAACATAACACCAACAACAGTTCTTTATCAGTGGGGATTGAAGACAAAAATGGAAACATCATCACACAGTTGACCCCCATGCAAAAACACTCCAGGATGTCACGGGACTGTTTGGTGTCCGTCTGCCAATTTCTAACTTCAAATTCCAATGTTAAATTCACATTAAATTTTCAATATTTCTTAGTTGTCTAAATTTTACTAATTCTTTAAAAAAAAACTATCACCTGCCAAACATCCCCAAAAATCACTCAAAAAATTACAAAATACCGCAATACATAGATACATGGGATGAGTGAAGTTTCCTTAGATTCCTTGAAACACCAACAAGATATTTCCGTTTAAGGTGGCTGATAATGGGTTTCAGTATTTCTCAGTCCTTATACTTTGGTTCAGGACTAAAATACTTCATCAATTGCTATTACAGTAATGGTATGAAACAAATGTCCAATCATTCATCAACAAGTTGTGATCATTTTCTTGACAATAGTAGTTCCCCGGTAAACAGTTGTAGTACTGTCCCATCAAAGTGCAATGGCTGGAAAATACCGAAAAGCACACGACCTTCAGGTGAAACCGCACCTTACAGTATTACCAATACACTGCACTTTGCTAAGTCTTAAAACTTTACATTTTCTAGTCGTCTAGATACTTCAATCATTTATTTGTATTGTGCGAAATACATTTATAAATTGAAACCATCATGTCATTAAGTAATAATGCAATCTCGACAACGTTCTAGATATTATGTTATGCACACTAATACAGCTCATGCAAGCCCCGTGACTTACACAAACCCAGTCGGACTGAGTGCTACTTAAGTAACTGCTTCGTGGTTTCTGCTGTACTGAACCCTGCCTTTCAAGGCAAAGCGCCCGATTTTAAGCTTCTCAAGCTTCTCAATGTTCTTGTTCTCAGTTAAAGAAAACTCTGTTATTTAACAAATTTTCCCCTTAATATGTTATGTAGATACTTCTTTTAATTTGCTGTAAATACTGTAATGGTATCAAACAAAGTTCCAAAGTTCCGATTTATGGCTTTACATGGAGAAGTACAACAACAAGCTTTATTTGCATGACTACGTAGAAGTTTGGTAGTATTGCGAAAGCTACTTGAATTTAATTACATATAATTTCATTAACTAGGATAATTAGTTAAGTTGGAAATAACATAACATAACATAGAAAATAATAATATTAATAATAACAATAATCTAGGAAAGAATTACTAACAATAATTGTTCATTTAACTATTCGAAGTGGTGATCATTGTAACGAGATTGTCTCTCAATTCAAAGCATGCTGAGATAAATGAGATCAGCTTAATGTTTACAAAGTAGTCAGTGGAATTCATAAGATGTGATAATAGGGTTTCGCGTGGTAGAAGTAAACGGTGTCATTCCAAACATACGTAATGTGCTCATTGCGCTAGATACCTAAATGACCCTAAAGATGGGAGATGTGGTTTGGAATGGATCAAAACCCGGGATTGCCATATCCTCATGAAAGAGATCTGTAACCGAGAGTGTTGCCATAACAACACCAAAATATGCAACATGTGGTGTATTTCTTAGGGTACAATACTGGTGCCAAGTTTCAATTACTTTGCTTTAGTATTTACAGAGATATTACTGATTTTGTGTTTTTACACCAATTACTGTCAAACTTATGACGTCATCAGTTATCTAATTTGCATAATGCAAAATCGTTAATATCTCTGGAACGAGAAAAGATATCAGGAAAAGGAAAACACCATCTTTCTTTATTTTGAAAGGCCTTTCATATGAGTTCAACTTGGTTTTCATTTCATAGGCACTTTAAAAATTCAGAATCAATGTTCTCGTCAAGGTCATTTTGCGGTATTAATACATTTATCACGTTTTCGTATTTAGATTAAAACTTGTTGTTGTTTAATTTACGTCGTCCTTCACTATTTTTCAACGCAAGAAAAAAAAAAAAAGAAAGAAAGAAAGAAAGAAAAAATACGCGAGAGAAACGGCGCCATCCCCTCGCGCCTACCGTTTTGCGCTGATGTCCAGTTCTCTCGCGTTTCTATTCCCGTGTTCAACGATCGAAGAAAAATATGAGAAAATAGGGGGCTGTGAACAGACTAGATCTGAACGGCGTCGCCAAATACAAAGAAAATTAAAGTTATCCTGAACTGGTTGAAGTCGCTTTCATTTATGAAGCTGTCGCATTCTTTTGTCATTTAGAATGGTGACAGGTTTTGTACCGCGTGATCATTTGTTGCAAAAGACCAATTCCGTCCCTAAAGCCCACTTTTCATGGTCAGCACCAAGAACGCGGACTCTGGGCGTCCGTTTATTGAGCATGGGCAGAGTGCACATTTTTGATAACCAGCCAATCAAGTTTCGGTCCGCGTTATTGGTGCTGACCAAAAGTAAAGCGGGCTCTGAGGGAAAGAGATTGGCATAACCTAAGGCCATTAATATATAGTTCCTCTTAAATTCGATGTTGTAGGAAATAGTACGCTTACTCCAAGAGAAAATTTTGACCCCTATTGTTTAGTTTTCAATCGATTTAAGGATAATATGTTAAAAAGCTTTAAAACTATCAACAAGTATTAGAGTAGTAGAAACTTGTAGGCATCTCGAAAGCAGCATTGTGTGGTGAGTGTGTTTTGTTAATGTAAATGAGTGCTTGTAATATAACATGGTAATTTAATTAGCCATTTTAATTTCTTATAGCATGTTACAATTGAAAAGTGTTAGATTTTTGTAAATACGAACAATTCTTTGTAATTGCAGAGTGTATTCAGTAAAGCATTCCAATGGAAATAAAAAAATACTATAAACTTGATGGACTGAAAAATTAATTAATAGCAGTCAGTTTTAATTCTGAGTTTTTAAAGCCATTTTAAAACGAAGATCGGAGACAAAGCATGTGTTTACTCAGTGAAATTATAATCATGGCTCTTTCACGAAATGCATTTTGTTTCGTTAAGATGGACATGAACGGAAATCGAAACAAAATCCGGGAAAGACGATTTTATTCATCCGCAGGGGCAAGAAAAAGTATTAGTTTTAATTTGCATAGGAATATTGGATTTTCCGTCAAAATTCTCTTTGTTTAGAATTGCAACCCCCGGTCATATTAATTAAATGTCAGAGATAATGCATTAGTCAATTGAAACCCCGGCCCCCCGACCCCAGGGACTTAGCGGGGATTTAACGCGTCCAAAGCCGGGATTTAACGCACTTTTAACGGCGCGTTGGCCCCGGTGGGCGGTGGTTTTAACAAAATGTCAGTAGACCGGGGCCATGGAGCGGTGATTTAACAGCACGCGATCACTTAAAGCGGGGACGGCAGCCGGGATTTAACATAAAGGACTAAATGTTTTTCTCAAAATGTTCGTTCTGAGGAATCCCTTCTGAAAAGTCTCCACGCTTCTTCCTTGATATTTAAAGCCTTTCGCGACGCCTGGGTTTGTATTTAATATGTTCACACGATAAAAATAGACTCATTGTACTTGAAATCTGCCATCTTTGTACACTATCGTCTCCAAGAAAGTAGTTTCTGTTTCTGAGATTTCAGCCGTGAATCATATCATAGGGTGAAAGCTGTTTACCTTTAGAAGAAATTCTTCTATTTTGTCACTTCTTGTGTCCGTCGTCAATAAATCGTTTCCAAAGGATAGGCTTATTGCTACTTGTCTGAGTATTTCGTTTTCTATTTTGGCCGTGAAGATGACAGCGGAAACTGCGGCGATTGTCGTGCCCATGGCTGTTTGATGTGCTTAAAGATAATCTTTTCCATTGAATTGGAACGAGCTTTCTTGAAAGATCACACTGAGCAACTCTCTTAACTAGTACGGCAGGGCCGTAGCTAGCCAGAGGCAAGACGAGGCACTTACCTCGTCTAGATTTTAACCCAAATTTAATAACAAATTTTTTTGTTGGGAAAATGATCCCAAGTTAAAAAAGATTTATTTCTCTCAAGAAATACCTTAAGAAAAATCTTGAAGAAAGAGTTTCAGGGCTTCTAGATTTCAAAATTTTCTGAAGGGCATGCCTCCAGTTCCCCCTAGCAAGATCTTGCCTCTTCTATGGCAAATGCCCTGTACGGGAGGGTTTCCTTGATGAAATTCTCCGTATGCTTCGCATACAGTGTTAATGAGAAAAGGAAAGCTTTTTTTAGGCTGTTTGGGCATGGCACTGTAATCTTCTCAATGAAGTTATTAAAGTCTGTCGCACGAAGCTTGTCGCTGTGCTATCGGCTTAAGTAGATGGTCAACAAAAGCTGAAATACGTTCTGTAGGGCAATCACACCCCGATATTATGGGTCTTCCGGCAGGCGTGTTCATAATGGCTAATTATGGGTTTTAAATTTGACAACTTTGTGTCTCTGACCACGAAAAACAATTTTTTTTTATAAGTTTTTGGCGGAAACAAACTACATCAGGTTTCTTTCCGACCTCGTAACTATACATGGACAATAAATGAAAGAAATAGATATTTCAACTTCGGCCACGAAATCAAGATTTTTGTCCGTTTTTTTTCCTGAAAGTCGATTCGGATGCCCCCGCTATGCGGGGTTTTTAACAGACGTCTAGGCCCCTAGGTTGGGGAAATAAGCCGGGTTTTAACACTTGGTAAATGTTAAATTCCCCGGTAAGTCCCGGGGGTCGGGGGGCCGGGGTTTCAATTGACTGATGCATAACGTTTTGGCAAAAAAAAGAAATTAAAAAATATAGTTCATATTCTGTATTAGTGGATTATGCAAATGCTCAGATAGACTTTTATTAATTAAAAAATAAAGAAAATATATATAAAAAAACATCAGCAATGTTTTGAATGGATTTGATCTAAAGGGTGCGACGGAGTGCATACGCTTCGTTCTGTTAAATTTAATTTTTACTTAACATAAAGAAATAAACATTATTTACACAATAACGTTAAGAATAAAGACACGCAACGCCGTTGTTAATCGAAAATTAATTTCTTTTTATTCGGTATACATTTCAAGCAGGGATGCCGGAAAAAGATCGCATAAGCTGACTGGCTCCTTCCGTGCGGTCTCCTGAGCGATTTTTCGCTTTTTTAATACCATCAGACCAAAGCCACGCGAGATCGTGAGCAAAAACTCATAATCTTTTCATAAAACTCGTATTTATCAAGACAGATGACTGTTGGTTAAAGCAGGTGGTTTTACCGCAAAATAAATTACTTGCGTAAAAACAAAACAAAGATCATTTGCGGACGGACGAAATAAACGAAACGATTTCGAATTGGGATCTTTTAATTTCAATCGTTAAAAGCAAGACTGATAATTTTTACAAGGGCAGTTTTACTGCATTAATGAACTACAATATTTCAGATACTATTTTTCTTTTTTTATTAATAATGGTCCCGCGATCTTAAATCGATAATTTCCATTAACTAAACGACTTATTTGCATGTAAACGAGATCTTTGTCGGAGGTGAAGAAATAGTTAAAAATGGCTCTAAAATTTCTTCGAATAAAACTACAAATAGTCAATTTTTAATTTTTTAAATTAATATTCTCTATTTCTTCCCTGTGTAAACCAACATTGGCAAATATGACATTTAGCTGACGTTTTCATCTTCGCTGTTGATTAGAAGGGCGTCAATTCTGTGACACGCGCCTGACGCCAAATGCCACAGAATCTACCATGCCATTGTAAATTTGACAGAAGTAAAAATTACAGTACTATCTTGATTACTAGCGCTGTGTACAGAATCAAAATTGTTTGTTTTGCAAGCCTAAAGGACTGCCAATTGCCATACAAGCTGAATGATTTTCGTGAAGCGAATAAAATTATGCAGATAACACGCCAGCGATTGCGTGCCGCACTAGTAATATTTATTACACTCCATTTCCCGATCAGTTGTTCGAATTTATTGCTTAGCGAATTTTAATGAGTTCTCTGTTGTTTTACCATAAAAGTCGATTAAAGCGTTCGAATCGAGAATAAGTCACACGCTAATGACGAAAAAGGTTCAAAAACTGACGATTTAGTAAAAAACAAGCGGCGGATTTTTTAAAAAAAAGGTTTGTTGCAGCTCGGTTTTACGATTTCAGTAGGAAAAAATAAATCAAGTTCCATACAATCGACAGAAGTCGTTCTTCAGTCAAAGACGCGTGGTCCGCTAAGCTCTCCGATCTCCCGGCTAGTCGCACCTGTTAGGAAGCTTTCATTCGTCCATTTCAAACGCAAAACTTTGTCTTGAAATTCAGGGCGATCTTTCAAGAACTTGAACTGTGAAAGACTTCCATTTTATCTTCTTGTGAAAGCGATCAAGTCGCCAGCCATCTTGCGATCGTCTTTAGTTTTTGTGTCCGCGAAGAAGCACGTTTTCCTCCATGGAGACTTGTTTACATAAGGAGGCCCTTTGTGTCGAATAAATTTGTTTCGGAGAAGCTTGCCTGCGGGATAGAATTTCTAAAGCCAGAAATGATTCAATTTCTCTACGATCAGTCTTCAAACTTCGCTGTAGTTGTAAGAAAAGTGTTATATCTAGGATCCAGGCGTCATTTCTTGTTGTAGCTACATTGATGCACCTGTATATATCCAGAGTTTACCGCTTTTGTACTCGCGGCGTGTACGAAAGCCACGACTTTTTAATAACACACTTCGCCTCCCTTCATTCCCGCCTCGAATGTCCAAAAATCGGCTTGATCTTCACCGTTCACAACTGCGACACGAAGTAACTCAAAAGGAAGCAGAAGGCTGAGACGTGGTACCAAAGCGCGATAGCTCCCACAAATAAACCGAACGCCATCTTGCCCGAACGACAACAATAAAAATTTTGATCAAATAGACGATTTTTATTAAGGTTGCGGATGGCCGAGCAGAAGCCTGGGGAAATACATTCTGTTACGCATGCTTTTGGGTAATACCGCTGGGCTGTAACGCCGGGTTTTTAAAAACATTTCGATTTTTCCAAAGTCTTCTACGATCTTTATTTTTGCCAATTTGGATTCTTTAGCGAACCTTATTATATCCCAGATATTAAGCCTGATGAGAGCAATTATTCAGCGTGTTACACAGGCCAGTGTATCCGGTAGGATTTGGTTTAATCGGATAATTTGCAGCCAACTAGAACATCATTCATTCCGATCATGTTCCGATTTTTACTACTTTATCAAAATTAATTACAAATAGAAATTCTATTTGTAGAATCTCTTGTAATATCAATATTTTTTATCATTTGTTTATTTTTATCTATTATTCATATTTTCAGTTGATGGTGAAGTCATCAGCTCCATCGGTAAAGGACTTTGTGTTTTACTGGGAATATCAAAACATGACACTTTCAAAGAAATCGAATACATGTGAGTTGAAACAATCTGTAGTAAGCTTATAGTAACTTTTATGTCCTCAAATACTTGATAAAGTTTCTTGTCTGGATAAGCTGTTCCTCAGTTCCTGTTATGGTTACAATCATGAAATTTATAACTTTTTTTATGGTTCCAGAAAATATTTGTAAATCTTCTGCTACCCCTCTAAAAAGTTTAGTTTAGTTTCATACTTTCCTTAAAAAACTTTGGCTTTTGAAAGCCCTTCCCCTGTGGAATTTCCAATGATCATCCTTGGGGTGGGTATGGATATTTCACAGAACCACGCAATACGGGCAGATGCTCAGACAGACAGACAGACAAACAAACAGACAGACACTGACAGAAAGACAGACAGACAGACAGACAAATGTTCTGTTATGATCTTTTTATAGTCTTTTGCCCTTGTTTATAAATCATTTTCAAACTTGAAAAAATTGCCCTTTTTTTCAAGATTTGCTATTCGTGGCATACATGTAGCCCCTTTAGTGTAACTACTCAGTTCATAGCACTGGGAGGCAAAGATCTTAAGATTGTCAGGTTAACCAGTTAATTTCTACTCAGAAATGTGTGGACTGAGATTTAAGCAAGGAGAATTTCTATTACAGATTACCTTTTTCTGAGGTGATGATTTTATTTTAAAGGGTGAGAAAAATCTTAAACTTAAGAGTGTTTGATGATGAAAATGGGCAGCGATGGAAGAAGTCTGTTGTGGATAAAAATCATGAAGTTTTGTGTGTGAGTCAGGTAAGAATTGTACTCATACGTACTGCATTTTGCTAGCATCCACCTTAATTGTGAAAAATATTATTATTTTACAATCCATTTGACTGTGAGCTTCCTTTGCCTTAGCTATTGAAGTTATGGAAGTCAGTATGAGGACCTCCCAGGGGAAGGGGGTACTGGTCAGTTCCCTTACAATTTTTGCATTTTCTTCCTTGTTCCCCATTTGTGATTTTACTTATTCCTCAAAAATGTTTTGTCAGATCACCAGTGCCTACAGTCGAAGCTCTCTTAATGGACACTCTCGTAAGCGGACAGCTCTACTTATGGCCGCCTTGTCTGAAACCCTGTTTTAACTCCCATACAAACTCTGTATTTTTACATTCTCGTAAGTGGACATTCCCGTAAGCGGCTGCGGACACTTTCACAGGATATGACTTTCCTTTTTTCTTTGTTTAGGGGTGGTGAATGGTCCTTCAAAAACTGTGTGTCTCGCAAAATTTAAGCCAAATTTCAGGGGTCTCGTCGTCTTGAATTTTTCTTTGACGCCTTCTCGCAGTCTCGATTTCTTTTGCAAGGCTAAAAAAGGTCTCGGGCTCGCAAAAGAATATCAGTCTTGCCGTCTCGCAAAGTCTCGCATTTACCATTGGACACCCCTTTGTTTTTAAGCTCCCATAAGCGGACACCCCAAAGAAAATCCGAAAAAAACCCCTCTGTATCTTGTTTTTATTAATCAACTCGACATCGCCGTTCCTCACAATGATTTTACAGTAACTGCAGTACCATATTTCAGTGTTTGTTTTGTCGTCATCCACGTCTGTCCGGTTATTGTAAGCTGGGCAAGCTCCCGTAAGCGGCCATCTATCCCCTACACCTCTACTGGCCAATTACCAGAACCATTCTTGTAAGCGGCCAGCTCCAGTTACAGACACTTTTTTCGGGTACCGAGGGGTCCACTTACGAGAGCTTCAACTGTATTAATACTCCAAGGTGGAGGAAGACACTGTGAGATCGGGAATTAATCTTCCTCCTCATTTAGGGAGGTTCAATGGCCTAATGGTTAGTGTGCTGGACTCCAGATTGAGCCTTCCCTGTTTTTAGCACTGGCCAGAGCCAATGCATTGAGTTCTTGGGCAAAATACTTTTACTCTCATAGTACCTCTCATCATCCAGGTGTTTAAATGGGTACCAGCGAATTTAATGCTAGGGGTAACCCTGCGATGGACTAGCATTCCATCCAGGGGATGTATGAATACTCCTAGTTGCTCAGTACTAATAAAACCAGGATAAGTTCCAGTCTGTTGGGCCACTAGGCTTTAATCCTGGAGGGGGGGGGGAGAGTTATCGACCTAATCTCAGGTATGGAGATGCAGCCCCGCCTCCTAAACCCTGATAATAAGATCACAATATTGTCAAAATATTGTTAAAAACTGTGTAGCGCAGTCTGTTGATCACATAATAAAGTTAGAGTTTCGTTTATGCGCTAATTTTTGTAAATAAATCCAGACGTTTCGGGACTTCTGTCCCTTCATTAGTGGAAAATAGCCGTTAAAGTCAGCGCGCGTCATTTTCTTTGAATGTGGCAACATTGCGTGCGCGCGCGCTAACTGAGTCCATTTAAATAAAAGCAAAGTCAATGTTTATGCCGCACGGCTGTAGAGTGCGGCATTTGAAGATCAGGCGGCCTTCCGCGCTGCGTCTTTCTCTGATGTTCGTAAGGCCTGATCGCACAACAGACACCATCATGTCATCTGTTGTGTGACCAGGCGAGGAGAAATGTTTTGCTACGGGCAGGTCAGCTTTCCTCTCGACAGATCTTAAATGTTCGCAGAACCTGTCACCGAGCCTACGTCCTGTTTCGCCAATGTACGACATGGTGCATGCACGACAAGTGATAATATAAACGATGTTACTGGTCGTGCACGAGAACCTTAATAGTTTGTCGTATTGTCAGCGGTCCACCAGGGGTGTTGATCTGGGAGGCTGGATTGGCATGGGCGCAGGTCCTGCATCGTGGGCGGTGGCACGGAAAGGTTCCATGGGGTTCATCCCGTGTGTTAGCGCCGGATTGAAGACTGCTGCGAACCAAGGAATCTCTTAAATTGGTGTCCCGGCGGTAAGCACCGAGTACGTGCGAGTTGTCAAAGAGTTCCTTTGTTTCAGGATCTGATTTGAGCAGAGAGAAGTTCTTTGAAAGAATGTTCTTCATGTGGCGGTTGATTGGGTTGTAAGTTAACACCAAGGGGATAACTTGCTCGTTGGATTGCCCGTCGTTAGATGGTCGCAAGGCAGTTTCGCGGGAGATGCTGTTGACGCGTTGGAGGGCTCGCTCTACAACTGCTGGAGGATACTCATGGTGCAGAACCTAAACCCTGACCCTTATTAAGACACAAACCTCTTCTTTTCCTAACCTGTTTAAGACACAATGCCAATAAACCATCTAAGACACAAACAAGTACCTCACTGGCTTTGCTGTAATTGTGAATTAAGGATCAATGCCAAAAGCAATGTAATTCAGCAATGCGGAAGAATTTGTGAAAATTCGACTTGTGGCTAAGTTTGTATGAATTTACACCTCTGCAAGCATATAAGCCTATCCTGTTTGACATTGGTCCATATAAAGATACCCCGTTCAAGGCAAAAAAAGCTGGGTTGCACATACCCGATAAGCCCTTATAAGGGAGTAAATCCCCCACCTCAGGTCTTGAATGTAGACTGTTTCATTTAGCATGCAACACAAAAACCTTGGTTAGGGCTCAAACACAGATCTTTTAATGTGCTGTCCAGTGCACAAACATTAGGTCACCACACATCCCTGTTTGGGACTATGCAGCCACTTACCCAACCAAGCATAATTGAAACATCACAAATAAATTAAATAAATAAATATATATCTTTCTTTATTTAAGTGTCAGTGTATTTATCACTACTGTGCTAATTGAGGACACTGTAAAAAAATAAACAAATATTATAAATCGAACAGAAACTTGTTTTAAAACCCTAACTGGCAGGAGGCTGACCAGTTGGCTATTTTCAAAGCGTGGAGGAGTTGAATTCGGGATGACCAAACACAAATCCATCTAGTGGCAGGGAGGAGGATTTGAACCTGGGTCCTCCAGCGCCCTAACCATTAGGCCACGCCGCCTCCTTTATCAAAACTAATTTTCTTTCACAAAATATTCCACAAAGTATTGACAGTAGCAAGTGTCTTCATTCCAGGCTAGGGAAAAAACGTTTTTCAGCTGAGATTATGAAATATTGAGCTGACCATATGCTATGCTGGCAGCTTGCCCAAGACAACAATAGAGTTAAGTAAAATAATGATCAAATCGACGATTTCTTTGTAAAAATCAAGAGCAAATTATTGCAATGTGTTCTTTTGAAATAGAAATTATAAGTAAATTACACTTCTTCTTTTTCAGTTCACACTACAAGCAGTCCTTAAAGGTAACAAACCAGATTATCACTTGGCTATGGGTGCTGAACAGAGCGAAGCTTTTTATCAAGATTTTCTTCGGCATATGAGAAAGGTGTACAGAGCTGATGCAGTTAAAGGTAGTGACAACTGGTTTAAAATAATTTTTAGCCTCTCTGTTAATTATGCGATCAAAATACGCCTGGTCGTCGAGTGTCCTGTATTGGCGGGAAAGATTCGGATGCCCAGTGAGTGTAAACAAGCGTCACACAAAATGTTAGCCAATCAACGGACAGTGTCTCGCTAAATCATCCAATCGCAGTATACTTGGTCGTCGTCACGTATCGCAAACTGGCGGGAAAGTTTCGGATGTCTAATGAATGCAAAACAAGCGTTATTTTAGATGCTAGCCAATTAATGCACAGTGCTCACTAAATTAACCATTTGCAGTGACCCTGGACGTCGCGCGTCTTGCACTGGCGGGAAAGTTTTGGAAGTCTGGTGATTGCTTTAAAAATGTAAGCCAATCACCGCACAGCGTCTTTCTAAATCGCCCAATCACAACGAACTTGGCGGGAAAAATCAGGCGATCCATGCGCTCATCCTTTAAGGGAAAACTAATTCAGCGCTTTCACCGAGTAAACAGCAATAAATGTTTTTCTTTGTTTTAGATGGAAAATTTGCAGCATATATGCAAGTTCACATTCAAAATGACGGCCCTGTTACAATATCGATAGAGACACCATCACCAAAACCAGCTCAGCAAAAACAGGTAAGTCAGCCCACCAAATATTTGTTCATCGCTGTTTTTTTTTTCCTGCCAATCAAGCTCAAAAGGAAGCCAATCGTGAAGTATCTTGTTATGGCCTTAACCACTTTCCCGCGCTTTTGCAACTTGGTAACCGTCGTTAAGGCTGGTTTTAACTAACGACGGAGTCAGATTCGGGGTCGGAGTCGACTAATCGGAGACGTATAAGAGCGCTTACGACCCCGTGAAGATCGAAAATCGGAGTCGTATACGGAGTCAAGCTCGACGGAATCGTAGTCGCAAGAATCAGAATGTTTCCATTTTCTTCCGATTCCGTTTAAGACTCCGTCGCTTACGATCCAGTGAAAACTAAATTGTCTGGATCACAAGCAGAAGCGGAACTGAGAACAAACCAATCACAGCACTAGTTCTTAGGCCTCTGATTACTTGCTTTAACCGACGTAGCCATAAACGGAAATCGGAAACTCTTAACTTCACCGTCGGTTTGATTTTCACTAGATCGTAACACTCTGCGCTTCTGATTACAACTCCGACTCCGTCGCTATTGAAAAGCAGCCTTTATAAATTTTCGCGCGCTCGTCACAGGTGATTTTTTCCCGCGCTTTGGGTTGGTTTTAAAAGCGCGCGCCCGCAAACGAAAAAAGATTCTCGCGGAAACATTTCATTTCGCGCACACGCAACATTTGTTGCCGAAGCAACTTTAATTTGCAATTTTGTTTCCGAGAAACAAAAAATGTTTCAGTTCTGAATCTTTTCAGAAGCATTTTGCTTCCAAAGCAAGTATTTCACCGTTTGTGTGCTAAGGAAGCATTTTTTGGGGAAAATGTTTCCTTGTTTTCGGAGGCTTTAAAAATATATCTCGCGCCACCTACTCAACCAATCGTTAATGTTGAGCCCTAGACAGGACATCAGGGACCACATGAATTAATTACCACCTTAATTACACACGATCTGCTCTCGTCTGACCTCGTAGCTCAGTCGGAAGAGCAACGATGAGCTAATTCAGAGGTTGTAGGTTTGAATCCCCTTGAGGTCAAAGAATTATCCTTTGCCCATTGTGGTCCCCGTTTTCCATTCTAGCGCAAACGCCCGGAAGGAAATTTTTGGTTCAATTACAGCATTCGATAAAATTACCTGAGAGTTAGTTCAGTACTTTCCAGTTACTCAAGGTCAGTCCGGTCGGTAAACACGCAAGCGCGCAAGGAGAAGCGCTTTCGCCCTCGCGCGAAGTTAATCCCTCGCGCGCTCGCCAGCTCGACTAAATACTCAGCTACTGTGCTTCTTTTGTTTTAGGGGAAAGGAACATCAGGCAGCGAAGCTGTGAAGAGAAAAGAGGACAAAGGAGCTTCAAACAGTTCATCTGATCAAATTGACAATTTTGATGAACTTAGCTTAGAAGAAAAACAGGGAAGTTATTGAAGTTACTATAAAGTTAGATCAATAAATTTCAAGCCGCAATTGCAATGTTATATTTAATATGCGGCTATTAGATAAGTTATACATTTATACCGGGGATGAATTTATATTTTTAAGGCACATCTCCTACTGTAGAAAATGTGAATATTTAAATAGTTGAGTATAATAAAAGAATGATAAAATTTTGTTTATGCTGGGTATAGTTTGTTTTCTCCATCTTTTAAACCTCCATTTCCCCTAGCTCTCACTTTGTTTATTTTATGTGTACATTATCAGCTACTTTTTCGTAATTTCGTTCCGAAACGTAATTCAGCTAAGCCCTCTAAAAGTGTAATCGATGTAAATTGATTGATTGAATGATTGACTGATTGATTGGTTGATTGATTGACTGATTGATTGATTGATTGATTGATTGATTGATTGATTGAAACAAAGCAAAGCAATGAATGCATGCAAAATATTTTCAAGTCCGTTTGTTTCTCCCCTAAATGAATGTGTTTTGTTCGTTGATCTTACCTTACAAATCTCGTTCACAATAGTTTCATGTCATTGAAAGCGACTCGGATGGTGAACAGTTAGCAATACAACAAGAAAAAATAAAATGGCGTCTATCCTCATTCTTTTTCTGCTCTCTTCTTCACATAGACGCCTTTCCCGCCCCCAGTTTCCGCGCGCCTTTTTTTTTTTTCTGAACACACTCAATAAGCACGATGCGTAAATTCTTATCAAGCAATTTCCTAACCTAGCCACATCAATAAAGACCAGTCGAACAATTTTCTACTTGCGCTTTATTTTTTATAGACCGCAACTGACTGACTTTCAGTCCAAAGTCTGCAAAATAGTTCCTTATTTACTCGAGTTATTGTTGTGCGAAGCCGTTAATTGGAGGACTCGCGAGGCTCGCGCGCCAGCCCACGAGCTCGTTCTAGTTTCTTTCTTCGACTCGCACTTGCTCAAGATCCGTCTTACCAGCGAAATTGCGCTAAAATACGGGCTTTTTTGCAGTCTGGCAAGCCTGTTAACTTTGCACTATTTCTCCGAGTTCACCTTCTTGAGTATGGCCGGGTTGGTCGAAAGCCGATTAGCGCTAAGGCCATCCCAATAAAATGTTTCGTTTCCCATCGCCCGACCAACCCAATTTTTTCGAAAAGTAAAAAAAAAAAAAAATCCAGATTCACTAATCAAAGAAGCAAGTACTTCATTTTACAAGCACATAATCTTCTTTTATTAACAACAATTGGTATGATGTGATGTCTTTGTCTTTAATAAACATCGATACTACGTTATTTAAAGACTGTTAAGGAATAACGAACGAAAGGACCACGTTTTCGAGTTGACTTTGTAATCAGGCTTTCTTACTTAGCATCCCGGCCTTTTCTGGAACCCAGAACCCTTCAAGTGTTCATTCTTTTTTTCTTTTTTTTTTTTTTGCCCGACCGACCGACCCACCATCACAAGAGACGGGGCGATGGGAAACGAAACATTTTATTGGGATGGCCTAACCCAGAATTAAAAGTAGACCGGGGATATTAAGGGTTCAATTTCTTTTGTATTGAAGTGTTTTTATTGCTTTTGTTTTGTACAGTTTTAGATTAGTCGACATCAAAACTGGAGGACGTTAATCCTGGATTAGCTTAATCGTGCTTTGAACAACCCGACACAGAAGATCTCTATCTCTGTTTTGTTCTGGCGTCCGCTTTGTTCCTTTATATTTACTAAGCAGACTACGCGTGTTATTGCGCGGCATCTCGCGTGGCTTGACGCGCATCTCGCGTGGGAAGTATACCATGCGGTATATTAAATTAAGTATAGAGCCAAGGGGCTTTTTTGGGACCGGAAATCTCAATCTCGTTGCGGAAATAGCTCGACCCCTCGCAGCTAATTCGTTAGAATCATTCAGCGGAGGCATAGTTGAATATCCTTTGTGTGCATTTATTAAGACAATTACAATCTTCACTGTATACTGATCTATACTTGTACTCAAATTCAAATTGCAGAGCCGATATTTTACTTACATTATAGACATGGCCCTGAAAAAGTTTATCTCAGCTAGTTGAAATATTGGCCAATAAATTTAGCCCTTCGGCCATAGTACCAGCCTTGCAATCAATTTGGCTTGTTTACACTTTGAGTGACGTCTGGTACGAGAATTTCTTGAACAAGAGATCCGGCAACAGAGAGGCCAAACAGTTTTATTCTTCGTTGCGTGGTCCCCTGCACCTAAACTTTTTGTACAAAACATAAACTAGACACATCACAGAACAGTCGTTTCATGAACAGTCGCTATTGTACCCCTCTATTTCTTTCATCCCATCCATTCCCATTTTTCACTTCTCGCGTCTCGCAATAACAAAGATAAAGACGAGACCTCTACAAATGATATTGTAGCGCTATAATGTCCTAACTGATACATGAACCCATCTTCCCAGATGCTCGCTATTAATCGATGTAAGTCAAAACAAGTTATAAAACGCTGCGTTCGTTTCCGTATCAAAAACCTGCCCGCTTCATCGAAAAGATCACCAAGGCCGGATAACACTCGCCAATCAACGCTTTCAAATGTAAATCCAACACGTGATACAATTCACGCTTAGCACTTGACTGGTTTTGAATACCACGAGAAATTAACATACATACAGACATGTGGAAGGGAAATATATGACTTTATAAATACTCTTCGAGAGCGTTTGGTTACCCGTTAAGTTAGTCTCTCGGGCGAAGTTTGAAAACTCGAACAGAAGGCAATCAGAGACACCGAGGTCGGGATTCCTTCGTCCCGGGCGACACAGCTGTGGGATAAGCAGAATTTTTCGGGGGAATATGAAAGGTGGTGAGTAAATAACCTTTGTTAACTTCATATTTAATCCAATCCCATGCCATTTTACACATACATTATTCTGCTTGCACTTATAATGCGGCGCTCTGTTCACATTTTTAATTTCTCTGCCCTTGCCGTTCGCCTTGAAATGCCGTCTGCGCTTGCTACCCGTTGATTAAGTTAACCACATCAAGCGAAGTGTTTTAAAATTTTTAACGCGTGACTTCGCGGAAACTTCATTCTAAAGTCTGTCGCGCGGCTCAGCACGAAACAAAATCTTGAATTTCGGAATCAAACAAAGACCTTCTACTTCAAGGTCTTACATTGGTTCTCCAAGGCGTACTATAGCCCTCTTACGACAAATAGCGCCGAGGAATAATATTTTATGGTGCGGGATAATTTTTCCCATTCATTTCCGGTCAGGGTTTAAGTAACACGGACAACCTTTAAGCAATGTTACTCAAATATGACAGATCTCGCATTTTTAGGTTCCTTGTTTTAAAATTCCTTTGACGGACATTTTGATTTTTTCCATCAGCCTGGAACCATTTTATAGTTTTATTCTTCACGGAAGGCATCCACAAACTATAAATTATTTACCGGTGTATGTGTATTTTCGTATTTCCCAGGTATTTCCTACACCGAGAACAATATTTACTACTAATATCATATCATGGTCATGCGGGGCGATAAATTTCCGCGATCTATTTGAATGAAAAGCGATGAAATAAACCGGCAATGTGTTATGTCTGACAGACATGCGAATTAAAAACCCATGTGATTTCTAAGTTGAGGCGCTAGGCGACTGGTAGGGGCCTTGAGAGATTGTAAAGACATGATCTCATCTATTTGGTTTATATTAATTGTCTGGCCCCATATTAAAAGCCTTATAATAAAATACAGCGAACTCAATGAGAGTGCGGTTAATTAAACTTTTGTTGTTGTTATCGCGCTTTACGCGTATCAGATAAATTTATGTTGTTTTCTTTTCGAATAGATAAGAAAGAAAATGGGAACGGGCATTACAAAGGTAACGCATTCCTGAATAATTTATTCACGAATACATTAGCGTATAAGGGTTTGGTCACGTGATCTCGTCCGATTTGCGTCGGCTTCGCTTCGCCGTTCATCTCGGCAAAGTGGGAAAATCGCGTAATTTTTTCATTTTATTTTTTATTTACCTCGTCTTTTGAGACGTCAAGCGTTTTTAAAAACTCCCTTTTGTGTATTTACGGGATTAGAAAGAGTTTAGGTGATTTAAATGGCGTCCGAAGCGAGAACTTCCATAATGGCTCATCACACGAGAGTGGATGGGAAGAAAGACGGGTTGGAAGAAATGGAGACTGACAATGTTCAACACGTGGATAAGATCGATAGCGATAGCGACACAGAGCACCATGGTTAGAGCTTGAATACCACAATTTTCTCCTTAGGGGAAATTAATTTTAATCCAGGAAGCGGAATACTGAAAGGAATTGTTGTTGAAATGTTTTTATCCGCACAGAGCCCGGGATGCGAGTGGGTCACGATTACCAAGCGTCCATTCCGGAGCTGGTTTCAGAAGGTAAGTGTATGTTTTTGTTTTGCTTTTTCAATGATTATTCGTATTCCTTTCTCTAAAGCGAGGTAAGTGATTAAATTAAGCCCTTGTCAAGCTGGCTTGTGGCTTGTAAGCTTGTTAACGATTATATTTTAGTGTGAGATCCGAGTTGATTTAGCGTAAGTTCGCCGGCCGGCTCGTTTGCGTCCAGTTATCTTAATTGTTTGCAATGTTAATTTCTTTAATCGTTTATGACTTTTAATCATTTTCCCAACGTTTTAAGGAAACTCTAAACGCACAAAAACTCTACAAACGATTTGCTTTCTGAAAATCTTGCTTATTAAACCAACAAGTTAAGTTTAAACTTGGGGAACCATGAACTTTTGTTGTCACTTTATAGTTTACTAGCGTTTTATGGGGAATCTTTAAACAAATGTGAGATTTTCCTCATTTTTATGCTTTCTATGATGATTAGCCAGAATCCTAAACCTACAGTTACCACTGTATTTATATGTTTCCCAGGAAATTGTGATTTTAAAGTAAAAAGTCATCGTAAAGTTTATGTTTGGTGATCTGACAAGAATTGAATGGATGGGAATTGCAGTTTTGGGAAAAGTTTACACATCCAAGAATCGATTTTAAATGATTCTTGTACTGTTTTGTTTCGTAGAAAACACACACATTTAAGTATTCAGAAGCTAGCTCAACTGTTCTTTGACTCTTAGTTATATAGTTTTTGCGACCTTGGCTTGAGTGAAATGAAATTCAAATGTTGCTTTTTAGGGTAGTAAATAATTTATACCTTGTATAAGCAAGTCTTTCTTTTATTTGTACATCTGGTTTAAGAAAGCTTGTTGCATCAAATTTTATGTGATGTAATTTTGTAAATTCTTTTTATCCCGTGAGATGGTTTAACATGAGAGATCAATACAATTCATTGAATTAAAATGGTACATCTATACCAAAATTAATTTACTAGTGTTATACACGTAATATAAAGCTACAGATAGTTATTCCTATCAGAAAGCCTGGGTCAGAAAGCAGGGCCATGGTGAATTGTTTAAGGGGCTATTTTTTTTCTTCCTCAAGGCTAACATGATTTTCAAGGGTTTATTGGCAATTTTTTGAAGACATACATGTTGTACATGTAGCTTGCCTTACAAAAGCTTTGTTTGCAAAAATTTTGGAGATTCCCACCCCTCACAATTTTGCATGACCTTTCTTGGGGCTGTTATGGATATTTTCAGGAATCACATAATGCTAATGTTAGCTTCTCCCTGAGCAATGTTCCACTGTGTATTTGATTATTATAAAATAACAAGTGTTTTTGTATAACATTATTAATGTTTTTTTGTTTTGTTGTTGTTGTTTTTTGTTTAGACAAAGAGGAGGCAAAACATGACCCAAATCTTCGACACAATGCGCTTCTTGTTTGGGCTCCTGTAGATGAAATTCCAAATACAAAATGTAAGTTCATTGTTCATAATTTTTGTTACATAGAGGATAATACATGGTTGCGCGGTGATATGAAATTTATTTTCAAGTGTTCAAATCGATAGCTCATGAGTGAGCGCAGCGAATGAGTGAGATATCGGTTTTGAACATGAGAAGATAAATTTCATATATCCAAGCAACCATGTATTATTCTGTTTATTATATAAACCTACTAAATTATTACGATGTTTTTGACGATTTTCCAAAGATTTCCGACCATTTTCCGAAGATTTCCGAAGATTGTCAAAATGTTGTCCAAAGGTTGTACAAATGATTCCGAACATTTTCCGAACTTTTCTGAAAATTTCCGAAGTTTTCTGAAGATTGCCGAGGAAGATCCGAAGATGTTTCGACTTAATATCGATAAAATTTGGCTTATTGAGCATTGAAACACGGCAAACTCTGTGAGCTGATTGGTCAAAAATGATATCACATATGTGTGGATATCATTTTTATCCACACATGTGTGATACCATTTTTCTCGATTTGCTACCACTCGTTATACCACTGCAGTTTATATAATAAATGTATTTATCATACTTGGATTGAATGTACATTTATGATGGAATTTCAATTTTTGCAAAGAAAATTGTTAAAAAAACTTTTAAAAAAATTATTAATTATTTGAGCATAAAAGTGAAATTTGTTGATCTACAACATGCTATACTGTATGCCTGGAATGTATTTCTATAGTTAGTGGTTTTCAGTCATAGTAAAGTATTTAAAACTATTTTGAATTACTGTAGTACCGGTAATTATTATAAATACTTGATTAAATGCCACTCTCGACTCCTGCTGCTTTCAATTACAATCATACCTCTGCTGAAGAACATCTCCCATAAGCAAATGCCGCCATCTCCCATAAGCAGACAGTTAGTTATGGTCCCAATCACCGACAACCACTACACTACATTTTTAACATGCATAAGTGGATGCCTCTCTTGAGCAGTCACTCTCTCAGGTTTGTCCTCTTATGGGAAGTTCAACTTATTTTAAAAAACTAAGGAGATGCGAGGTACCCTTCTCCTACATGTTAATTCATGAATTGAAGCTTTCAGGTGTATGTGTAGACGTGTATTGATTTTATTGTAAGAGTAGTGTTTTGTTCAATTTATTTTAGAAACATATGTACTGTATTATACAATGTTGGAAGTACATGTAAAACATACAATTAATATTTTTAATTATTCCCTGGCTTATTTCTTTAGTGGATGATTATGTGCTGGTTGCAAAGGACAAGCATGGATACAATGTTGAACAGGTATGGAGCAACTTAACTAACTTGAAAAGCTCACAGTTTGATTGTACAAGTACAGTGGAATCTATTTTGTCTAACACTTGATTTCTTGTACCTCCCGATTACTCGAACCAAAATATGCTTCCCTTGGATTTACTTTCCTTAGTTGAACAGTGCAATTTTAACCCTGATTTCTTGAGCTACCAATTTCTCAAACAAATTTTCATTTTCTTTTGAGGTTCCACTGTAAACATGTATCTATACATGTTATTATTATTTTTTTTTTGGTTTACAGTTTTTTAAACCAGAGCTTTTGATGTCTTTCTTTGTCTCACAGTGATCATAATCTAATAATTAATGAAAAGCATAATTTATGCACAACAAAAATACATACATGTACATGTACAAACTGTACATGCATGCATTCTTGACTTTATTTCATGGGGTCTAAAATGGAGTATTTGTCTGTCCTCTATGTCTGTCATCTATTGAACTTGCAAATAATGCTCAGTGGTTTGACATAAGTGATCCAGACCAAGTCCAAATCTTATAGAAGGCACTGTTAAATTGCAGCTATTTTGAGATAACAGTAAAACCTGGTTTTTACCAGCGACGCAAGCACAAGCGCAAGCATTATAAGCGCAATCACGCAAAAAGGACAAATTTTGATCCTTGTTCTTGTGCTTGCCACAAGCACAAGCACAAGCATAAAACTGCAATGCGCTTGTGCTTTTGCTTGAGTCGAAGCCGTTTTCACGGTGACAAAAGGGCTGTTATTCTTGCGCTTGTGCTAGCGCTTGTGCTTGTGTCACTAGTGAAAACCAGGCTTAACATTGTGACCATTTTATAGTCTTGAAATTATAACTTTGCCATAAAAATTTTGACTATTGATCTCCTGGCCAAAGTGCAAATTTTCAGGTTGTTTAGCTGACTTCATCTTCATTCAAGATTTTTAAAATGTTTTGTACTCTCTTTCTTTTGTTTTCAGGCACTTGGAATGCTGTTCTGGCATAAGCATAATCTGGATAAGTCATTAACTGATTTGGCTAACTTTACGCCTTTCCCAGGTAATTATGAAATACTTGAAATGTTGAATTTTCAGCAAATGAATGTGCTTTTCATATTTTCTGCATTGTTTGCAAAATGTCCAGAGGATTCATTTTTTTATGAGATCTCTTTTGGTGGGGAAATGTCAGAAACAAAATTTATCTGTTGTTCCAAAAAATATCCAGTCCTATTATATATGTACACTGCACATGGATATAATAATTAAGTTTTTGTACTATTTTTGCAAACTTGACTTACAGTAACATGAAATGCCCAATGGTCTGTGGTTGTCTGTCGGCTGCAAAAGATCAATTCCTCGTTTACAATGTATATCTTGTGGTTTTAAGTTTTCCTTGGTTAAAAGTTGTCCAAACCAGTTTGTTTTTCCCTTTGTTTCAGATTATGATAATGGCACGTAATAAGACAATGAGAAATAAAAATTATTGCGCTTTTCAGTGAAATGCGAACTCTGAAATTCAATCCTCAACCAACGGTTTACGCTTTTCGCTGCCGTCAATCATCTTTGCGGACCTCTCGGGAAACAGACGCTCACTTCACCTGGGTCAAACGGTCACGTCTCTCGATTGTGATTGGTAGATTTCGATCCATTTTGTTTGTTTCTGTTTTTCATGGTTCACTAGCTGTCGCCATAATTATGATTGACGGCAGCGAAAAACGCAATCGTTAGTTGGATTTTGAATTTCAGAGTTCGCATTTCACTGAAAACCGCAATAAACTGGTTTGAAAAATTTAAAACCAAAGAAAAATGAAACTAGAGAATTTTGTTGTGTTTGTACATGTACAGTACCCCCAAATTGACACATCTAAAGTTAACTATATACAGCTGTATTTTGTAAAATATTTATGAATTGCAATTTGGTGAAGGAAAAAAGGTATACTACTTTATCATGTAGCAATTTATTATTTTAAACTATTATATAATTCATTCTTTTACCAGATGAGTGGAGCATGGAGGATAAAATCCTGTTTGAACAAGCTTACAGCTCACATGGGAAAAGCTTCAAACGGATTCAACAAATAGTGAGTAGAACACCACCCGTTGACTTCAATTTTTTTCACAAGCCCTGAATTAGCCCTGGAGTTCATGTTACAATTTGATTTGTCTTTTAGTTGCCAGACAAATCTGTGGCTTCTCTGGTAAAATATTACTACTCGTGGAAGAAAACAAGAAGCCGAACCAGTCTGATTGATCGGCAAGCAAAGAAAATGGCTGTTCAAAAGGAGCCCATCAAGTGAGTCATTGTGATCAGCATCTAATTTTTTGTAACTAGTGCTATGCAAAATGTATGAAGACCTCAATTTGTTCATTGGTAAAGCCTTTACAACTGTACAAATCTGTACTAGAAATTAATGTGTTACAGTGTACCTCAATACTTATTACTAGTGGTGAAGCTGCAATAATAGAACATTAAAGACCCACATGTCTGGACCATTATGAGCCACCTTAATCAAACAGACAGTAATATACAATATGCATGTACATTGTAACTGTTCTACTATAAGATTGGAGCCCGGGTGGTGTGGGTTTGGAAAAATCCAGGAGATGTATAGTGTAGGATAAATGCAATGTAGAGGATATAATACATGGTTGCTTGGAGATATGAAATTTGTCTTCTCATGTTCAAATCGACATCTCACAAGCCCTTTATTACATACATGTAAACCTACTAATAAAGAGGTTTTTTGACGTTTTACCAAAGATTTCTGATCATTTCCGAAGATTTGCTAATGTTGTACGGTGGAATGAATGTTTCCGAACATTTTCTGAATTTTCTGAAGTTTTCCGAAGTTTTCGGAAGATTGTCGAGAACGATCCAAAGATGTTTCAACTTAATATCGATAAACTTGGCTCATTCAGCATTGAAACAAGGCATACTACAGGCAAAAAACAAGGCAAACTGTACAAGCGAGCTGATTGGTAAAAAATGTTTGATATCACACATGTGTGGATATCATTTTTATCCACACATGTGTGTTACCATTTTAATCGATTTGCTACCACTCGCTATACCACTGCAGTTTATATAATGGGATGCAATAAAATTGTTGAATAAATGAAAAGTCCTTCATAAAATTTGATAACCAGTGTTACTTAGTATCTCTTTTTTTTCTCGACACAGTGATCCAGAGAGTGACAACAGTGATTCAAGTGACAGTGACTTTGAGCCAGAAAAGGAGGTATAAATGATGGGATGGTACCTTTTGCATTTCAGTTAAACATTTCAATGTCAGTTTTGGGACGTGGTCTCAAATGCCCTGTCAAGAAAACATGCTTTACTGTAAAATCTCATTAAACTAAGAAGAGATTAAGAGAACAAATTTTATTAGTTGTAGTCATAGAAAAGGCACAGGTTGGCTGTGTAAGCTTTGGACAATGATTGATGGTGAATAAATAATCATGGTTGTCAAAACAAGCCGGGAACCAGCGCATTTTACCGGCTATTCTATACTGTGCTGGCTACTCCGAATGCTAGTAGCATGATATTGGAAAAGGTGGGATTTATAATTGAGAGAATTGCTTTGAGAAGAGGCATTTTCAGCTAACTAGTGTAAAAACCTCAAATCCATTTTGCTCCCGAGGGCTTTGCGTCCTAGACCCCCAACAGGGTGCTGCCCCTGTACCTCACCTGGGGCCCTTCCGGTCCCCAGAACCCCCCACATGATGGGGGCCTCCAGCTCCTGGTGCCATCTACTATTAAAATATCTCCTGCAGGCTACTTCAAATCATTTTGACAACCCTGAATAATTTGTATAACTCTAATACTTAATTGTGAATGACAGTACTCTGTATGTTTTATGTATTTTCAGCAATCAAGACAAACAAATGGCCAGAGCAAACCAAAGCTGATCAACAAACAACCCACTGTATGTACATGTGTTCACTTGCATTTGTACAGCTACTTTCAGTGTTATGTGCATAGCGTCTATCTTACGACATCCATCTATACAGTGTAGACATGCTAAACAAACAACATGGACTGAAATTCATCAATCACAGCCCACTGGCATGACCTTCTGAACTTACAAGCTCATTTGCATGAAACAAACACTGTGATGCATCTGTTTTGATTGGCTCATTTCAAACAGCATGCCGAAAGATGGATGTCAGAAGACAGCTGCTATGCATGAAACACTGAAATTGGGTGTAAGGTTACTGTTGTTAGCAGCTACTTATTTTAGTGATTTTAGCGAGTTGGTAGAAAATCGCTAAATTTAGTACTTGCTAAAATTTGTCTCAAATTTAATGTTCGTTTATTTCAAGTACCCACACTAGATCATAATGCTTTGCAATTCTGATTGACTCTGAATCTGACTCTTTCCACAGTGAAAGCCAGCCTTATGATATATTGAGAAAAAATAATACAAAAGAGCTAAAATCCATGTTAATTTATTTGTAAACATGTATTAATTTTTACATGTTGCTATGTTAGGCATTCACTATAATCTGTGAAGTATTCAGTACATTATGTCCTTTTGTGTTAATGTAATTATTGTTGCTCTCCTTTCACAGGGACCAACAACTCCAGCCATTACTGGACCTTGTGTTAACTGTCGCACACAAAGTTCCCAACTTCATGCTACCCAGAAGGGAAACATGTGCAGTGCGTGCTATCAATTCTTAAGGTATAACTCAAAAACTAGCATTTGTCTGAATTAAAGGGGCAGTGTCACATGAAGTCTTCTAATCTTCTAAGTTTTTGTGCACTCTTACTGACCAACAAAGTAATCTTGGCACAACAAAAGAAAGGAATAAATTCACTCTCCAAGATGTCACCTTAGTCAGTGGTTTTTAAGTGATTTCTTTTAAAATAGCACTGTCAAACTTGAAAATGTCAGCCCGACTTTTTCAAGTTTTAGGCTACTTCTCTCCTATCTATCCGTAGCCACACCACTTTAACAATTTTCGTGACTAGTACAGCAAAGCCAGGCCACTATTAGTGGATTTCTACCAACACTTTTATTGGATTTTCAAGTAGCAATAAATGTTTGTGACAATGCCCCTTTAAAACATTGATCCTTGTGTGGGAGGTGCAGTGCCCAAATGGTTAGCGCGCTGGACTCCAGGTCGAGTGGTCTGGGTTTGTGCCCTGGCTGGGATTGTGTGGTGGGCTCACAGCGCCTCTCTCCACCCAGGTGTATAAATGGGTACTGGCGAATTTAATGCTGGGTGTAACCCTGCGATGGACTACATGAAGTGTCCCATCCGGGGGGGGGGGGGGAGATAGAAATACTCCTAGTTACTTCATGCTACTAAGACCGGGAAAAGCTCTGGCCTGATGGGCCACTTGGCTCGAATGCAGACTGAACATTTTAGCCAGTGCCATGTTTATGATGTGTTCAATGTTCTAACTGTACTAACCCAAACTGACAGTGTGAAATTAATCTTTTGCTATTAGTCAAAAAGTACATCAGAATTTGGCAGTACCAACTTTGAGTCTGGCCTCATTTTACAGGAGAACTGGCACTCTGCGACCGAGGCATGAAGGAAGAGAAACTAGAACTGGTCACCGTGGAAATAAAGTTAAAAGAAAAGCACCTAAGGTTTGTTATTTTCTACACATGTATGTGTGCCAGGTTCGCTGCTCAGAAGTTCCAACAACCAGGAAAAATTATCCTGGACATACCAGCTATTCACGCTCAGTAAAATAAAATTTTGGGGAGATGGTGAAATCCATCATAATCACCTACTTTTCTATGACTTGTGTGATGGCGAAGGGCTGCAGTTCAAACTGCCAGCTTTTCAAAATCGCTATGGCGGTTTATTTAGTTAACAGTAAAGATGAGATATGCAAGAACGAACGTCCTTAAATATTCTTATTTTCATAGAGTAGTGGGAACATGGAATTCGCTTCCGCTTTTCATTCGTGAGGCAACAAGTGTGAACTCTTTTAGAGCATTAGTTAGAAAGTTTTTTATGGATCAGCAAAATTTTTAAATATTTTTCTTGTTTACTTATTTATTACTATTATAATTTCACTTTGTTTTTTGTATTTTTATCTTCGTACCTTAGGTGATCTGCTTTAATATGGGGTCTTGACTCTTTTGTAGTTCATCCTTTGGCCTTTGTTTTTCTTAGCCTTAGCCATAAATTGTAATAAATGAATAAATAAATAAATAAATTTACCTTTATCCCTTTTTATTTGATAATCTACTATTTATGTTTTCGTTGCATGCCGATGCAGTGCAACAGTTTCTTGAACAGTTTCTAGAAAACTTTGTTTCAAATTACTGTTATAACAGTGTGTATTTGTTTGTCTTAGGGAATGGTTTTGTCGCAAGAGTATCTCGTCTCTGTGTCTGGTACCCATGGTGACAGCCACGTGCGCCCGCTGGAGATGGAAATAGTGAACCTCAAGCGGCAGATCCAGGCAAATAAGCAGTCAATAAGTCAACACAAGTATCAACTGGAAAATGGAGTTGAGGCCGTCAGACCTGGAGATGTAAGAGCAGCGTTTTAAACAACTTGTTTGGCTGGTGGAGATTGTAGGAGTTTACACCTGTACAATGAAGTTGCAGTGCGAAGATTTGGCAAACAATTTTTTTCAAAGCTTTATTTTCATCAACCACTATCTGGCTGCCCTTTTTTTTCTTCAGTAAACTTTATTCAAACAAAGCAAAAAGAGCAACATTTACAGGATTAAGTTACATGTACATACATCCACAAAAAAGAATTGTAGCATTGCTTTGCATTCTAGTTACTTTACATTACTTACGTTACTGTGCAAAAAAAAAGGAAAGAAAAAAAAGGCAATTAAAAAAATAGAAATGGAAACGGCTGCCTTGTTACGTACCACTAATGTTGAGTTCAAGATAGCAAGTCTATGTCAAATATTAAATGTTTTTTTTTTTTGTGTGCCCTTTCAGCAAAGTAATAAGAACAACGCCAGGTGGTCAAATGAAGAGTTGCTCTTAGCTGTTCAATGTAAGTACAATGTAGCACGTGTTCCACTTAACCCTTTAGCTCCAAGACTGATCAACGGCAAGTTCTCCTAACAGAATCAAAACATCGCCATGGTTTTGTCCTTTAGATCCATAGAAGTGATTTCTTCACTATCGCTAAAGGGGCTAGGTCACGGTATTTTAGGAAATTTTATTTATTTATTTTTCGTTAATTAAGAGCTCTAAACTTCAAATTGGCAGAGGAAAAGTCATTTTTTGGCAAAATCACGGCCACAAGGCAAACAAGGATGGATTTGGAGTACTGTAAATGACACTTTTATAGAAATTGAGATAAACTTGAAAAAGTCGGGCGGAAGTTTTTCAAGTTTACCCGAATGCAATCCGTTTTGAGCTTCTCGAATTGTGCCCATCCATGCCCCTTTTTGGCCTTTCAGTGTTTCTTTTGAGTTATTCTACAGTTTTAAGTTGTTATTGTGATATTTCAAGTAACTTCTATGACCGGTTGGTCAGTGCCGAAATTGCGTGACATAGCCCCTTTAACGACATTTTTAGAGAGTCACTTCTACTGCCATGGATGAGTCACTTTTATCGAGTTGAATGCACAACTGATTTACTTCATAGCTGTTAGACGCTACGGAAAAGACTTCCAAGCCATGGCCGAGGTGCTAGGCAACAAGAGCGTGAGTCAGTGCCGCAACTTCTTCGTGAACTACAGAAGACGCTTTAACCTACAGCAAGTTCTAGAAGAGTACGAGGCTGAGCAGGGAATCACAAGCAGCGATAGAAAAGACGATGATTTACAGGTTCTACATATGTCAGGCTCACCGGGAAGCAGTGGCAACTCATCACCCAGTCAAGACAGGTCTTCCCCGTCCATCCCCACCCAGGGTAAGCTTTTGTATGACTACATGTATTGGGGTTTTTTTTGGGGGGGGGGTTCCCCCCCCCCCCCCCCTTAGAATAGCGAAACGCGCGAGTGACGTCACGACTCAGACAAAGCTCAGACAAACAAACCGAAATGATGGACGACTTTCCAAAAACACTTTCTAAAAGAGCCAGTTTGTTTTTTGGGGGGGGGGTGTTTCTCATGAACTCTGCTCACTCGAGCCTCCTCTTGCCAATAGGTACAGCCCTGTAGGTTAAGCCCTGTGTCTCATGAGGGTTGACAGCATTTGACTCAGACTCTTTCGTTGACATTTTTTGTGGTGGTCCAAAAAAACCCTGCTAAAAATGACTTAAGAATTGTCAGTGAAAATATTGATAATAGCCAGCTAGCTTTAAACTATTTTTTCAAGTATTTGACTGTTCACGTCAACCCACGTTTTTTTCTCGAACCTACCGACAGCTCGAACCGAAATTCCTTTCTCTTGTGTTATTTACTGCACTAGATCAAAAACTGCTATAATACTTACGATTTCTTGAACCTGTTTCCGTTTCGCTTGGAGGTTCCAAAATTGTGTAATTTCACTGTTGTCACAGGACTATACATTAATTTGTCAAACGGAAATAAAGATTTGAAAATTGCGAACAAAAGGATGTTGTTCTGCATGTATCTTACACTGTATAGCAAATTTTTAGAGCTGATATCGGGAGAACTGCATGCCAGCTCGTTATGATAATCATTTACATGTAATCTTAGGGAGCAAAGAGTTGACACTGAACAACCACGCTTGTTTTACTTTTAGGTATGCCCAGTCAACCACCTCCGCTTTTAAAACCATCAGTATCACAGGCTCAGCGCCATCCGCCTCCCTTACAACCTCAAGTTGGAGTTCCACGGTCCAGCCAGGGGGGCCTTCAAGGACCACCTCCACTGATTAAACCGATGGTTCCACCTATACGACCACAAGTAAGTCTACATTCGCACTGACTTTAGAAACGAGCAGAAATCTGGGGCGAGTCTCATCTCTTCAATGCAGTCCACCCCTGTCATGTAACTGCCAGTCGAAAACCGCTTACTAACCAACCTCGTTCCCAGCCTCCCAGGGTCTCTCTCTCCCCGCAAGAGAGAGACCGTGGAAACGAGGTTGCTTACTAGCGTTCTTGATTGATCTTTGTCAACTTTTGGACATTAACATGTTGGTTTCTCGTTATTCCCAAATATTTAAGCTTATCAAAGAGCAACTGTGTTTGCAACTTATCAGCATCTGGTTACTGTTTTATATTACACAAAATTTTTTGTGACAACTTGATTTCACAATTTTGAAAAAGCGAGATTTCGCAACGCTTCATTTTGGCGAATATGGAAAATTTAATTAACGTTTCTTTTTTAGCCAATTCGATTTTTCTCAAGGAAAAAAAAAAATTAATCAAAATCTTTCCTTGGCACTGATCTCACACATTGCGCGGGGGGGAATGATTGGATACGAAACTGTTGTAAGAATTATTGTAAGAAATTCGTCTTTGTGCGTTCTGACTTGGTTCTTCTTTTAATTTCAGCCTCTTCACCCTCAAGCCAACCCGATGATGCGACAATCCCCACCCGCACCTCCGCATTTAATTCAGCAAATGATGGAACAAAAACCCCTCGGAGGTCCTGTTGGGAGATCAGAATCACCGCATAGCGCCTCTGGTACCCCTCCCTTGAGACAGACACGCTCTGGCATGTGACGATGGTGCTTTGCAGTCAGAAAATTGAATCAACGCTTAGAAGCTAGCAAAAAATTCATTTAAAAAACGATATTTTTCATTGAGATTATAAGTGCGTTTTTCAGTTGAAATCTCGTCTTCAACAATTGAATCGGTTTTTTGTTGTTGTTGAAAATAATGTTATTTGTAAGTAGCATTGTGCCTGTAGGTATTTGAGACTACGAGTTTGTTTAGTTTAAAATTGAAAATCAGAAAATTGGTACCGTTTGTTCTTTATTATATGTTCTGACATCTTCCATTTTAAAACCTTTCAGTCCTAAGAAAGCCAACTTCCAAATTGCACAAATTTGCACAAATATTTCTACTTGGTAAACAGCACCACTTGAAAGTACTTCTCAATAGCTTTCATTTGAATGGCCACACGCTAGGGTCATCCACGGTTTAAGATAGAACCACCTTGTACAGCATAATATCCAGTACCACATGAAAGTATTGCGTAGTAGCTTTTATTTAAATGGCCACACACTTGGGTTTCATCCACAGACTTGAAAGTTAGAACCACCTTGTACAGCATAATAAACAGCACCAAATGAAAGTAATGCCAGCAGATGGCAGCAGAGCACAAGAGACTGAGAAGTGAGAACCACCGGACGAACAGACTGCCAATAGCTCATTGAATGGTCACACACTAGGGTCATCCACAGACTTGAAAGAGAACCACCGTGTACAGCATAATAAACAGTACTGCTCAATAGCTTTCATTTGAATGGCCGTACACTGGGGTTTCATCCACAGACTTAAAAGTTAGAACCACCCTGTACCGCACAACAAACTGTACAAAATCTTTCGTTTTAATGGCCACACTTGAGGACCTCACCAACACGCGAGAATTTAAACCACCTACAATACACTGTTCGAATCTACCTAGCAATTGTTTTTTGTTTTCTTTTTTGATCAGTGTCGAGGTGAATAACAGGGTTTTAGGTGGAGGTGGTTAAAAAAAGCTGTACAGAAACAAACAAAAGTTCCTTGAAGGCGATATAATAAATTTGTTTTCCTTAGCACAGTATTTAATTTAGCAAGATCATCTCCCTTCCACATGTCTCAAATATTCACTCCTCAAAATACGACCATTTCAATTTCCTCCTAGCGAAAAAAAAAACTTTAAAATTACATTAGAGAGGTTAAGCATGACGTTTACGGCAAACGGCAAATAATGAAATTTCTGCCGTCTCTCTTCAGTTGTGGGCACTATTTGAAGAGTGAAATTATTTGTATTTGCAATGAATAATCTTTGTAACGGCTTGTGTCACGCCAGCCACCCGTAGACTGTTTTTCGTTTTGTCACGTACGTTTCATTTCCAGCTCGCGTTCTTATGGTCTCTCAAGCTTTCAAATCTGCCTGAAACGACTGCGTTTTTTAGCGTAAATGCTGGTTTCTATTTTGTTTATCCTTGTTACACCTTATTGTAACCTCGCAGTGTTTTGTGTTAGAGAATAAAATAAAATACCAGTTATTCATATTTTGATGTTTGTTTTGGTAATTGAATAACAGGACGGCCCCGTAGCAGTGAGATGCGTCGTTGCGTGACAAGGAATGAACCGTCGCAAGTGCAGCCAGTAACGCACCTTTGGTGGTAAGGCTTGCCTGCAAATCCAAACGCTTGTTATGGGATTATGCTTGCCAGTGATTTGATTGACAAAAGTGACGTCCTTTCTGTATGGCAGTTTACTTTCTAGAAATTTCCTAAGTCTTTTAGCAGTTTGTTTCTAGAATTTGAGTTTTTTTTAGTTATGTTGTGCACCCAGGCTTTGCCGAAAGGTCCTCACAGTGTACTAGAGGACCAGCAGAATTACAAACCGGCTTAACCCTTAATATTCTACACCCGGATTTCCGGGATTTGAAAGAATAGCCATTCAACTACTTATGACTCACGAGAAATAGGAAGCAGAGAAAAACGAAAAGGAAAGGAGCAAGGAAAAAAATCGGAACGGTTCAGCAAAAAAAAAAAAAATCGAATTTTGGCTTATGCGCTTCCGCCAAAGTAAAATATTGTACATTTTTACATGGAAATTCATCAAATTCATCATAATTATTAAAGGGTAAAAGGCTTATGAGCTGCTACACTACTGAAGTTTTTCCTGGCCGGTCTGAATTTTAACTCAGAACCCCTGAATTGTTGACGAGGCTGTTGTGGCGCCAAGCTGAGTGTCTCACTCTATCTCAATGAATAGTAAGGTTTGGAAACTCTATGTGTACCTCTACAAGGGGTTTTGCATAAATAAACGGTTTATATCCCGATGACAGGACTCCTACTTTTAATACTTCGATAGCTTTATTATCAAAAATTTTGGCTAGGCATTTTAGTTATTAAGGCAAGCGTGCTGTTCACATCAAATAGTTTAATCGAGCTCGAGACTAAGTACAAAATTTTCATTTCTAGCTACTTTCTTTCCCCTTGGGCGAGTTCGATTTTAGAGCTTGTTCTGATACGATTCCATAATTCTCAAGAACTATCTATTCTATTCTCAGAAAAGTTTTTATGATGGCTATCGAAAGTGATCACGTGCAATACCTGGCCAATCCTAACAAACGCAAACAGCGTCATTTCAACCAATCAGAACTTGAAGCACGATATATGTAACCCACGCGCCAAATTGTAAGCGCGAGAAAACGCGCGCGGAAGCCAAGTTGTTTGACTCCTGATTAGTTGAATAGACAGCGTATTTGTCCCGATTGGTTAGAAGATTACACACGACGGGTTTTTTCAGCAAATCACTAAGAGAAGAACAAACACAAGCTAAAAGCAAACGCACAGAATAACACCCGGCAGTCAATCAAAACAAAAACGTTCTAACACCTGAAAATCGTGTCTATGAGTCACTATGGCGCGTCCATTCACCTGGGCCTGGCCTAATTTCAGTTCTGTAACAGCAAGCAACTAGCAGGTATCATTGGACAAAATACAGCAGCAACTACTCATACAGCAAGCGTTCTCTAGTCAGGAGCGTATTTTTTCCTTTATGGTGAGCACGTCACTTTGAAATGGTCAGTGAATGACGCAACATCTGCGTCGTTCGAGGCAGGAATTTTCTTCACAGCCACTTTGATGGTGTCCCATTCATCGAGAATACCCGTGACATCTCTCGGAGTTTTCAAGTACACAGTAAAGAAAACCTCGCGATCTGGCATTACATTTTGTACCGTTTTCCTATAACGAGTTTGAATGGCACGCTTCGTAGAGTTGGTGGCGGTCTTTGTGACCAGTGATGAATTCACGAAGACGTCAAATATCTCGCCTTTTGCACCGTTGTAATCAAGAATGAAGGACAGTCGTAAGGTCGTTCCACACTCCAGCGTTTTGTAGTCCTGTCCTCTCTGCAAGCGAAGCAAGACGTTTTTCGCCTTGATGAAGTTGCGCGATATCCTCTGGAAGGACCGACCACCAGCTGTTCTTCCGGACAGCTTGAATTTGAAAGGTACCAAAGGAGGACGAAATGTTCCAACCAAACTGGGCGTGGCCAGATTGGCATTCAGGAGGACTTGCCCTGAGCCGTCCACAAGAGACAGACGGAGAGAGGGCAGATTCAAGCGTTTCTTTAATGGAATAACAAGGCTTACTGTTGCGTCTTGGCCTGAAATTGAAAGCGAAATAATGAGATTGCTGTTAACGCAGTGTATATGCATCAGAACGTTTTTGTAAGTTTGCTATCTTCTTGAGAAACACCTGATTGCTTAATTTGCTTTAATTTCTGAGTTTCAAAAGAAGACTAACTGCCTGACTAAGTTACTGATTGAGCTATCTGACTGACTGACTGACTGACTGACTGACTGACTGACTGACTGACTGACTGACTGACTGACTGACTGACTGACTGCTTGACTGACTGACTGACTGCCTGACTGACTGACTGACTGACTGACTGACTGACTGACTAACTGACTGACTGACTGACTGACTGGCTGGCTGGCTGGCTGACTGACTGACTGACTGACTGACTGACTGACTGGCTGGCTGGCTGGCTGACTGGCTGGCTGACTGACTGGCTAACTGGCTGACTAGATCTCCCATGGTCTGTCTTGTGGGGAAACGAAAGGAGGTAACTGCAGTTCATGTGGAAAAGTGAATTAATAGTTCTTTCTGACTTAATATCTATCAAACAGTTCCGTGTAGAAAATAACGCTCAAAAACTGTTCCTCACCTAATAAGGGGTAATCAATTGGATGTTCATACAATCGCCTTCCAAGCATTTTCCTTAGAAGGAAGAAGAAATCAAACTCCAAGTTGAATCTGCTGCTCGACTTGACCTTGAATGAGTGAGTTCCAACCTCAGCCGGGATAAACAGCTCCCACAGGCCCTGGGTGGGGTTCTTGATAATCCACACTCCTCCTTGGGCGAGGGCTTCTGTGCGAGGCTGAGGTAATCTGGCTGGATTGCGCAGCTCTACGAGATCTGCTTCAGATGAGGCGAAGTAGGTGACGATTAATGACTCGACCGTATCATCTACAGGAAGAGTATAGGTCTTGTCTCTCGCTGATGAGCGTCGTTTCAATCTACCACCAGCTTCACTTGACCTTCCTTCGAGTATAGTTGCTGTGCCGTCTAGAGCCATAGACACAACACCTCCCATTCTCTGTATCTCCCCAGAGGAGTTAAACTGCATTCCAAATCCCCCAGTACCGTCCAAAAGATTCACAAGAGCGTCATGGCTTTGGAAAGACCCGCAGCTACCAGATTCAGTGCTGTAGAAAAAGTTCACCGGGATGAAGTATTTCAGGGCCAAACCAAGTGCATTGTCTAGAGTGTATTTTGGCCTTTCTCCTTCTTTGGCACCGGCGTCGGTAAACACGAACATTGGCGAGCCTGGAATAGGGTCACCCTTCTCTATGGCGTCAATGATTCCGTTGAAAGTCAGTTCAGGACAGTCCTTGCCTCCCGCCGCTGTGAGAGTGTTCAGAGCTTCGACAAATGATGTTTCATTAGGACATCTGAAAGTGTTTCCCCAGGCTGCAAGAAAGGGAAAAAAGTCACCTATATCAGTGGCGGCTCTAGGGTAGCCATAACCTGCTAAGCTCCTTTCGTGACGATCTCAAAGAACGGACATGGAGGTCGTGTGACGATCTCAAAAGACGGCTAGGCATGGCTGAAACAACAAAAGGCTGTACATCTCTTTCTCTCTCTCTCTTTTTTTCTTCTTAACTGTACAGAAGCAGGGCCTTTCTTCGCTTGGCCCTCCCCTTCCCACCTTTTTCAACAGCGAAGTTACGGCCTTCCGAGCTAATTTATTCAGTTCGAAAATTTATGGTGACTCTGAACCCTATCTACAGAATTTTTTAAAAAATTTAAACTTTGTTTTGTCAGTTATTGGCATTTAAAGTTACTAACTTCAAGGTACTTCACGGTACTTACTTGGATCGCTGAATGGTGCCAAAATAAAATTCACAGGCGCGTCTCTTTGATGAGCGGCGATGGCCCGGGCAATTTCTTTAGCGGCTTCTATCTCGTCGCCCATACTACCAGTGGTATCTATCACGAAAATAAGCGACACGTCGCCATTGATTCCCAACAGAATATCGAAATCTGTATCATCCAGGATAGCACGAAGCTTTTTAAGCACGTTTTCGTGCTTGTTGGGTTTCTTTTTTCTACAGTGACGTGGTAGATCTGATTTCCGGCATCGGCCTTGCTCCGGTGGGCAGTGGCATTCGGGACGGATCTGTTTCGAAGAAGAGAAAGGAGAAAAAAATTAATATTTAAGACAAAGAACGGAGGAGGAAAGAAGCAAGAAGAAGAAGAAGAAGAAGAAGAAGAAGAAGAAGAAGAAGAAGAAGAAGAAGAAGAAGAATTTTATGAGGACGATACTTGACAGTGCAAAATTTTCTGATAACCTAACCCACCAACAAGCGAATAATTTTAAAGCAGTACTTCTAATTGTTCTGAACAGCTTAATGACATTACATATAACTCTTTTCAGACCCTTAAACCCAATGGCCTGATTGTACGAATTTCTTTTCATTAGTTTCTACCCTAAGCTGCAACATTGTTATATGAACGTCTTTCTAAATTAAACAAGAATCCGTGAAGAACTGATGGCAATTTGAATGAAATCCTTGATCACTTCTTTCGCCGCTTTCCTTTCCCTCTTTATATTTTTCTTTTGAGTTAAACTTCCTTCCTTCCTTTTAGAAATTCCGTTTCTCTTTCAATTCACTGAGCAAAAACAACAATAACAACAACAACAACAACAACAACAACAACAACAACAACAACAACAACAACAATAACAACAACGCGACGACAAAAACAACTCAGAAAGACCCAGAATATTCTCGCGATGTACTTTTGAATTCCCCCTCGAATGGAAGTTCTCGCCCCTCGCAAGCTCGCGTGTACTCGTGTGAATTCTGAGTGCATTCCACGCAGTTTTATACACGTTTACTAACAGAGCTGCTCTCTCTGATTAAATTTCTCACCAAATGGCCGATCATCTGTCGTGCTTTAGGTATTTCCCCATCTCTGACGGCTTTTTTGATGTAGCCTGCTAGCCGCTTTGAATTTGATCTTCCCCGTGTGGTCTTTGCTTCAGCCATTCCTGTGGAGAAAGAAAAGAACACATGTCCATGCTTGTAATGCTTGTACCGCAACTGCGTGTCAAGTTCAATGTATCAGAGAATAAAAATTCTCTCTATAGATTGTCATATTTTGGCAGGGGCTCCAATTATCCTAAGGAACATGCCCTCACTCTTTTTCCACCCCCCACCCCGGCCCACGGAGGGTTAGTCCAATTCAATACAGACTGAACAGCCTCAGATCATGACATATACACGCGCAAAACGTTCAATTGCATTTACAGCAGATCCCATTTTCCAAATTACCCATTTTCGTCCTGTCCAACTGTCGTTGTCCTTTAGAGCTCTGGAGCGCTGTCTTCCCCTTTTATACATAGCTTTGCGCTCGGTTTACACCCTCCTCCTACCCTCCGCCACTCGGGCGCTAGTTACACTTTTGATGGGGTGGGACGGGGGGAAGTTTTTTGCTTCTCGAAACCCTAGCCCAATTCAGACCAAGTGACAGAACTGACCCAAAAGCGCTGACTAATACATACAGGCTTACCACTGAAAGCTTCAAGAATGACTTCCGCTTTGCGTGACCATTTGCGAAGACGTGACTGGGAACAAATTACGTATTTTTGTTTCTACAAACCATAATCAATTCTAGTCCAAAACTCGGAAGATCGTGCAATATGTTTTCAGGCCTCAATGGCAAATATCTATACCCTGTTTTACCCGCTTAGCTCCACTTCGCCTAGGTTTACGGGTCATTTCCCTGCTCCCTGCCTCTGCAGATCTTCCATGATGAGCAATATCAAATTGCGTAACAAATTCTGTTCTCTATTTTTTTACTGAACTGAACCGTAAAAGCTTCTTACCTCTGATGATTTGCATCGAGGCTTCTAAGTATTTGTTATTTCGCGGCGCCGAAATCGCAGCACTGCTACTGCTGCTCCGATCAAGATTCGTCCCGAGATCTTCCGACTCGCCAACAAGGTATTCGGCGGTTGTTCGGTCCAGGATTTCAAAGAAATCTCCAGTGCCTTCGCAAACATCGAGTAAAAGCACTAGCGCAGCCAGCGCCACAATGCTTAGCAGTGCAACTTTCTTCATGGCTAGAAGAGAATTACTGCTCAAAACAGCTACTAGGATGAAGAATATTTCTTTCTGTTCTGTCGCGCGCTTTTATCGGTGATCTTCTGTAACCGGAAGTGGGACACTTTTGGCACGTTTCAACGGATGTGACATCATACTTTAATTGTGATAAAGATATATAATATGAGATAAAGTGTTCCCGACTTCCTCAAATTTCAGTTTGTAAAATCAAAAGGTCAGTGTGGGTTTTCGCCCACGTCCAGATGCTTCGGAAGGAATGATTTTTGAAAGACATAACTTTTGAACAACCTTAATTTTGTTGGCCCCACAACTCACAACTGCATTTGTTGTACATGTATTTTATTCAGTTTTTCAGTTCTGAGGAGGCATTCAGATTTTATTTAGATCTTCAAGTACGTGAAACAAGTCTCAGGAAAAACAAACACTCAATACAGGTCAATACAATCCAAGACAGCGGAAAGTCTGCGCGTATTTCCTGTTGTTTTCTTAACGCCAAACCTGAAAAGGAAAAATCTGCACTTCTGATTTCAAATTGAGAAACATTATGTTTCAAAATAAGCTTCAATGCAATCTGTTGATCACAAAATGGTGGTGCAATTTTATTTGAAATCTAGAAATAATTTCATCCAATCTTTCTACACAGATTTCAGCTTGACACTGGTCTGAATGACCCCCAGCTATCATAAAATCGGGACAGTCAACGCAGTTTATTAGATCCGACAGATATTTTTTAAAATCTGAAGGAACGAGGAATTTTGTGTATGCTCAGCGTTTTTTCTTCTAACTGATATTATTTTTAACTGATTCTTGACTAACTATTCATCACTTAGCGTAAAAGAGGATAAGCATTCTTAAATTAATTATAAAAACAAGCGCTTTGTGCCAGTCGATGTCGATGCGAAAAGACCTTTAATGGGGCTGCCTAAACCGGAAAAAATGAGTGAGGTTAAATTTGTTGGAGGGCGTAAAGTTTCCGTTCGAACATTGGAAGTGACCTATTAGATTTTAGACACAAAAGTTCAGTTGAATTGCTACTTCCTTTAGCATCACAGCTGCCCGGAGTCTAGATTTTTTGTCTTAGTTTCCGAGAAATAGCTGCATATACAGACGTCTTTGCTTCTCCGAGGGAAACAAAAGAAATAGAAAACGTCGGTTTATGAAGTCCTGAAGAAGTTTATGAAAACAAAAGGTCAGTGGTGGTCTTCGCCCACATGCTTTGGAAGGAAGGATTTTTGAAAGACAATAGCTGTAAATAAACTCTTTTTTTGATGGCTGCAACAAATCACCACTGCATCTGTTGCATTTTACTTTTCAGTTCGGTCGTAGTCTGCGTTGCAGACGAACTAAACCCTGTTTTTTACGGGGTTATGTTGTTGGGCGCGGGTGTCGAGGCATTTAGATTTATTTTTGAAGTAGGTAAAACAAGTATAGGGAAAAACAAATTAACACACAATTTGTGTCTCGAGACGGCGGAAGTCTGCTCGTATTTCCTGTTGTTTTCTGGTGCCAAAACCGAAAAGGAAAAATATACATTTTGCAAGCACTTTTGATTTCAATATTTCAATGTGGTACATAAATCTAGTAATAATTTCATCCAATCTTTTTATACACATTTCACCTTGACACTGGTTGAATTACGCCACTTATATCTAAAATCGGGATAATCAAATCGATTTTATTACTGAAATCAGACACAGATTTTATCGATGTAGATGCTAACACTGGGCGTGACCTATTAGATTTCAGACAAAAAAGTTCATTGAATTGGATTACTACTTCCTTTAGCATTACAGCTGTCCGGAGACTAGACTTTTTTTGTCTTAGTTTCCGAGAAATAGCCACATGCAGACATCATTGCTTCTCCACGGGAAACAAGGGAAACAGAAAACGTATGCGCGCATGCTACCAAGAAACGGCGCATTCTCGTCATAGCCAAGGGCATAGAATGTTCATCGGAAATTTTTTTGAGACGGATTCAGTTCATTCGTGTAGGTTTTAAAGAAAATAATCGCAATTAATACTTCTAGCCCGATTTTCTCCTAAAAACTCGGCCATCCATTTTGGCTATGTGTTCGTAATATTAGATTTTTATTGTTTAAATATTGCATATGATGGTTAATAGTTGAAAAAAAAGTAATAAGATAAAGATAAAAATTTCTGAACATTTTACTAACGAGTTAAATGTTCGGCAATGAATCCATATGGTGGCGTATTTCCAGACCACAAAGGACCACAAAGGGCCAAACTGTACATTTCAAGTCTCAAACCGACAGATTTTGATCAGATTTCAGATTTTTACTATTTCACACTATTTACAAAAATCGTACACAAGTACACACTATTTGCAGAAAATTCATTAATTAAAATAAGGAAAATATCACAAAATCGTCATTTACAGTGGCTCATGTACTACTTTCTTATGCCATCCTATTGGACTTGGAGTGATAATTAGGATCAATCCACATGGTGGCGGTTTTCCAAAAAGACCCAAACTGCATGTACATTTGATTTCCCAAACTGGCCAGTTTTGTTGAATCTAGAGTGAAAATAGGCTTTACTCTACGTGATGGTATTTCAACATACGGGTCCAAAGTTCGTCACTTTTAGTTGGTCATGTCGTACGTTCTTAATATATTTTTTTGGACCTGGAGTGAAAATTAGGATGAATCCACATGATGGCGGTTTTTCAATAAGAACCAAACTGTATATTTCAAGTCTAAAACTGGCCGGTTTTGCTGGATCTGGAGTGAAAATAAGCTTTAATCTACGTGGTGGTATTTCAACACATGGACCCAAAATCGTCCTATTCAGTGGCTCATGTAATACTTTCTTTATCCATTCTTTTGGAGTTGGAGTGAAAATTAGGATGAATCCACGTGATGGCGGTTATCCAAAAATTACAAAACTGTACATTTGAAGTCTCAAACTGGCCGGATTTGCTGGATCTGGAGTGAAAATAAGCTTAAATCTACGTGATGGTCTATCAACATACGGGTCCAAACTCGTCAATTTCAGTGTCTCATGTAGTACTTTCTTAATCCATTGTTTGGATTGGAGTGAAAATTGAGATAAATCCACGAAATGGCAGTTTTCCAAAAGGAAACAAACTTTGCATTTCAAGTCTCAAACTGGCCGGGTTTGCTGGATCTGGAGTGAAAATAAGCTTAAATCGACGTGATCGTATTTCAACATACGGGTCCAAAATCGTCACTTTCTGTAGTTCATGTAGTACTTTCTTAATCCATTCTTTTGGACTTGGAATGAAAATTGGGATGAATCCACGTGATGGCGGATTTCAAAAAAGACCCGAAACTGTACTGTGCATTTCAAGTCTCAAACTGGCCGGTTTTGCTGGATCTAGAGAGAAAATAACCTTAACTCTACGTGATGGTATTTCAACATACGGGTCCAAACTCGTCATTTTCAATGGCTCATGTAGTACTTTCTTAATCCAGTCTTTTCGACTTGGAATGAAAATTGGGATGATTCCATGTGATGGCGGATTTCGGAAAAGACCCAAACTGCGCATTTCAAGTCTCAAACTGGCCGGTTTTGCTGGATCTAGAGAGAAAATAACCTTAACTCTACGTGATGGTATTTCAACATACGGGTCCAAACTCGTCATTTTCAATGGCTCATGTAGTACTTTCTTAATCCAGTCTTTTCGACTTGGAATGAAAATTGGGATGATTCCATGTGATGGCGGATTTCGGAAAAGACCCAAACTGCGCATTTTAAGTCTCAAACAGACCGGTTTTGCTGGATCTAGAGAGAAAATAAGCTTAAATCTACGTGATGGTATTTCAACATTCGGGTCCAAAATCGTCACTTTCTGTACGTGTGGTTCATGTAGTACTTTCTTAATCCATTCTTTTGCACTTGGAATGAAAATTGGGATGAATCCATGTGATGGCGGATTTGAAGCAAGACCCAAACTGTGCATTTCAAGTCTCAAACAGACCGGTTTTGCTGGATCTAGAGAGAAAATAAGCTTTCTTAATCCATTCTTTTGGACTTGGAGTGAAAATTGGGATGAATCCATGTGATGGCGGATTTCAAAAAAGACCCAAACTGTGCATTTCAAGTCTCAAACTGGCCGGTTTTGCTGGATCTAGAGTGAAAATAAGCTTAAATCTACGTGATGGTATTTCAACATACGGGTCCAAATCGTCACTTTCTGTAGTTCATGTACAACTTTCTTAATCCATTCTTTTGGACTTGGAATGAAAATTGGGATGAATCCATGTGACGGCGTATTTCAACAAAGACCCAAACTGGGCATTTCAAGTCTCAAACTGGCCGGTTTTGCTGGATCTAGAGAGAAAATAAGCTTAAATCTACGTGATGGTATTGCAACATACGGGTCCAAACTCGTCATTTTCAATGGCTCATGTAGTTTTTTCTTAATCCAGTCTTTTGGACTTGGACTAAAAATTGGGATGAATCCATGTGATGGCGGCTTTTCAAAAAAGACCCAAACTGTGCATTTCAAGTCTCAAACAGGCCGGTTTTGCTGGATCTAGAGAGAAAATAAGCTTAAATCTACGTGATGGTATTTCAACATTCGGGTCCAAAATCGTCACTTTCTGTACATGTGGTTCATGTAGTACTTTCTTAATCCATTCTTTTGCACTTGGAATGAAAATTGAAATAAATCCATGTGACGGCGGATTTCAACAAAGACCCAAACTGTGCATTTCAAGTCTCAAACTGGCTGGTTTTGCTGGATCTAGAGTGAAAAGAAGCTTAAATCTACGTGATGGTATTGCAACATACGGGTCCAAACTCGTCATTTTCAATGGCTCATGTAGTTTTTTCTTAATCCAGTCTTTTGGACTTGGAGTAAAAATTGGGATGAATCCATGTGATGGCGGCTTTTCAAAAAAGACCCAAACTGTGCATTTCAAGTCTCAAACAGGCCGGTTTTGCTGGATCTAGAGAGAAAATAAGCTTAAATCTACCTGATGGTATTTCAACATACGGCTCCAAAATCGTCACTTTCTGTGGTTCATGTAGTACTTTCTTAATCCATTCTTTTGCACTTGGAATGAAAATTGGGATGAATCCATGTGATGGCGGATTTGAAACAAGACCCAAACTGTGCATTTCAAGTCTCAAACAGACCGGTTTTGCTGGATCTAGAGAGAAAATAAGCTTTCTTAATTCATTCTTTTGGACTTGGAATGAAAATTGGGATGAATCCATGTGATGGCGGATTTCAAAAAAGAACCAAACTGTGCATTTCAAGTCTCAAACTGGCCGGTATTTCTGGATCTAGAGAGGAAATAAGCTTAAATCTACGTGATGGTATTTCAAGATACGGGTCGAAAGTCGTCACTTTCTGTGATTCATGTAGTACTTTCTTAATCCAATCTTTTGCACTTGGAATTAAAATTGGGATGAATCCATGTGATGGCGGATTTGAAAAAAGACCCAAGCTGTGCATTTCAAGTCTCAAACTGGCCGGTTTTGCTGGATCTAGAGAGATAATAAGCTTAAATCTACGTGATGGTATTTCATCAAACGGGTCCAAAATCGTCACTTTCTGTGGTTCATGTAGTTCTTTCTTAATCCAGTCTTTTGGACTTGGAGTAAAAATTGGGATAAATCCATGTGATGGCGGATTAACTAAAAGACCCAAACTGTGCATTTCAAGTGTCAAACAGGCCGGTTTTGCTGGATCTAGAGAGAAAGTAAGCTTAAATGTACGTGATGGTATTTCAACATTCGGGTCCAAAATCGTCACTTTCTGTACATGTGGTTCTTGTAGTACTTTCTTAATCCATTCTTTTGGACTTGGAATGAAAATTGGGATGAATCCATGTGAGGGCAGATTTCACAAAAGACCCAAACTGTGCATTTCAAGTCTCAAACTGGCCGGTTTTGCTGGATCTAGAGTGAAAATAACCTTAAATCTACGTGATGGTATTCCAACATACGGGTCCAAATTCGTCAATTTCAATGGCTCATGTAGGACTTTCTTAATCCAGTCTTTTGGCCTTGGAGTAAAATTTGGGATGAATCCATGTGATGGCGGATATAAAAAATTACCCAAACTGTGCATTTGAAGTCTCAAACTGGCCGCCTTTACTGGATCTTGAGTGAAAATAAGCTTAAATCTACGTAATGGTATTTCAACATACGGGTCCAAAATCGTCACTTTCTGTGGTTCATGTAGTACTTTGTTAATCCATTCTTCTTGACTTGGAATAAAAATTGGGATGAATCCATGTGAGGGCGGATTTCAAAAAAGACCCAAACTGTGCATTTCAAGTCTCAAACTGGCCGGTTTTGCTGGATCTAGAGAGAAAATAAGCTTAAATCTAAGTGATGGTATTTCGACATACGGGTCCAAAATCGTCACTTTCTGTAGTTCATGTACTACTTTCTTAATAAATTCTTTTGGACTTGGAATGAAAATTGGGATGAATCCATGTGATGGCGGATTTGAAAAAAGACCCAAACTGTGCATTTCAAGTCTCAAACTGGCCGTTTTTGCTGGATCTAGAGTGAAAATGAGCTTAACTCTACGTGATGGTATTCCAACATACGGGTCCAAACTCGTCACTTTCTGAGATTTATGTAGTACTTTCTTAATCCATCCTTTTGGACTTGGAATGAAAATTGTGATGAATCCATGTGATAACGGATTTAAAAAAAAGACCCAATTTGTGCATTTCAAGTCTCAAACCGGCCGGCTTTGCTGGATCTAGGGAGAAAATAAGCTTAAATCTACGTGATGGTATTTCAACATACGGGTCCAAAATCGTCACTTTCTGAGGTTTATGTAGTACTTTCTTAATCCATTCTTTTGGACTTGGAATGAAAATTGTGATGAATCCATGTGATGGTGGATTTCAAAAAAGAACCAAACTGTGCATTTCAAGTCTCAAACTGGCCGGTTTTGCTGGATCTAGAGAGAAAAAAAGCTTAAATCTACGTGATGGTATTTCAACATACTGGTCCAAAATCGTCACTTTCTGTGGTTCATGTAGTACTTTCTTAATCCATTCTTTTGGACTTGCAATGAAAATTGAGATGAATCCATGTAAGGGCGGATTTCAAAAAAAGACCCAAACTGTGTATTTCAAGTCTCAAAGTGGCCGGTTTTGCTGGAACTGGAGAGAAAATAAGCTTAAATCTACGTGATGGTATTCCAACATGCGGGTCCAAAATCGTCACTTTCTGTATATAGTTCATGTACTACTTTCTTAATCCATTCCTTTGGACTTGGAATGAAAATTCGGATGAATCCAGGTAACGGCGGTTTTCAAAAAAGACCCAAACTGTGTATTTCAAGTCTCAAACTGGCCGATTTTGCTGGATCTAGAGTGAAAATAAGCTTAAATCTAAGAGATGGTAATCCAACATACGGGTCCAAACTCGTCATGTTCAATGGCTCATGTAGTACTTTCTTAATCCAGTCTTTTCGACTTGGAGTAACAAATTGGGATGAATCCATGTGATGGCGGATTTCAAAAAAGACACAAACTGTGCATTTCAAGTCTCAAACTGGCCGGCTTTGCTGGATCTACATAGAAAATAAGCTTAAATCTTCGTGATGGTATTTCAATATACGGGTCCAAAATCGTCACTTTCTGTGGTTCATGTAGTACTTTCTTAATCCATTCTTTTGGACTTGGAATGAAAATTGGGATGAATCCATGTGATGGCGATTTTCAAAAAAGACCCAAACTGTGCTTTTCAAGTCTCAAACTGGCCGGTTTTGCTGGATCTAGAGAGAAAATAAACTTAAATCTACGTGATGGTATTTCAACATACGGGTCCAAAATCGTCACTTTCTGTGGTTCATGTAGTACTTTCTTAATCCATTCTTTTGGACTTGGAATGAAAATTGGGATGAATCCATGTGACGGCGGATTTTAAAAAAGACCGAACCTGTGCATTTCAAGTCTCAAACAGGCCGGTTTTGCTGGATCTAGAGAGAAGATAAGCTTAAATCCACGTGATGGTATTTCAACATACGGGTTCAAAATCTTTACTTTCTGTGGTTCATGTAGTACTTTCTTAATCCATTCTTTTGGACTTGGAATGAAAATTGGGATGAATCCATGTGATGGCGGATTTCAAAAAAGACCCAAACTGTGCATTTCAAGTCTCAAACTGGCCGGTTTTGCTGGATGTAGAGAGAAAATAAGCTTAAATCTACGTGATGGTATTTCAACATACGGGTCCAAAATCTTCACTTTCTGTGGTACATGTAGCACTTTCTTAATCCATTCTTTTGGACTTGGAATGAAAATTGGGATGAATCCATGTGATGGTGGATTTCAGAAAAGACCCAAATTGTGCATTTTTAGTCTCAAACTGGCCGGTTTTGCTGGATCTAGAGTGAAAATAAGCTTAAATCTACGTGATGGTATTTCAACATACGGGTCCAAAATCGTCACTTTCAATGGCTCATGTAGTACTTTCTTAATCCAATCTTTTGGAATTGGAGTAAAAATAGGGATGAATCCATGTGATGGCGGATTAAAAGAAAGAACCAAACTGTGCATTTCAAGTCTCAAACACGCCGGTTTTGCTGGATCTAGAGAGAAAATAAGCTTAAATCTACGTGATGGTCTTTCAACACACTGGTCCAAAATCGTCACTTTCTGTGGTTCATGTAGTACTTTCTTAATCCATTCTTTGTGGACATGGAATGAAAATTGGGATGAATCCATGTGATGGCGGATTTCAGAAAAGACAAAAAAAAAACATTTCAAGTCTCAAACACGCCGGTTTGCTGGATCTAGAGAGAAAATAAGCGTAAATCTACGTGATGGTCTTTCAACACACTGGTCCAAAATCGCCACTTTCTGTGGTTCATGTAGTACTTTCTTAATCCATTCTTTTGAACTTGGAATGAAAATTGGGATGAATCCATGTGATGGCGGATTTCAAAAAAGACCCAAACTGTGCATTTCAAGTCTCAAACTGGCCGGTTTTGCTGGATCTAGAGAGAAAATAATCTTAAATCTACGTGATGGTATTTCAACATACGGGTCCAAAATCTTCACTTTCTGTGGTACATGTAGCACTTTCTTAATCTATTCTTTTGGACTTGGAATGAGAATTGGGATGAATCCATGTGATGGCGGATTTCAGAAAAGACCCAAATTGTGCATTTTTAGTCTCAAACTGGCCGGTTTTGCTGGATCTAGAGTGAAAATAAGCTTAAATCTACGTGATGGTATTCCAACATACTTGTCCAAACTCGTCATTTTCAATGGCTCATGTAGTACTTTCTTAATCCATTCTTTTGGACTTGGAATGAAAATTGGAATGAATCCATGTGATGGCGGATTTCAAGAAAGACCCAAACTGTGCATTTCAAGTCTCAAACACGCCGGTTTTGCTGGATCTAGAGAGAAAATAAGCTTAAATCTACGTGATGGTATTCCAACATACGGGTCCAAAATCGTCACTTTCTGTAGTTCATGTAGTACTTTCTTAATCCATTCTTTTGGACTTGGAATGAAAATTGGGATGAATCCATGTGATGGCGGATTTCAAAAAAGACCCAAACTGTGCATTTCAAGTCTCAAACTGGCCGGCTTTGGTGGATCAAGATTGAAAATAAGCTTAAATCTACGTGATGGTATTCCAACATACGGGTCCAAAATCGTCACTTTCTGTAGTTCATGTAGTACTTTCTTAATCCATTCTTTTGGACTTGGAATGAAAATTGGGATGAATCCATGTGATGGCGGATTTCAAAAAAGACCCAAACTGTGCATTTCAAGTCTCAAACTGGCCGGCTTTGCTGGATCAAGATTGAAAATAAGCTTAAATCTACGTGATGGTATTCCAACATACGGGTCCAAAATCGTCACTTTCTGTAGTTCATGTAGTACTTTCTTAATCCATTCTTTTGGACTTGGAATGAAAATTGGGATGAATCCATGTGATGGCGGATTTCAAAAAAGACCCAAACTGTGCATTTCAAGTCTCAAACTGGCCGGTTTTGCTGGATCTAGAGAGAAAATAATCTTAAATCTACGTGATGGTATTTCAAAATACGGGTCCAAAATCTTCACTTTCTGTGGTACATGTAGCACTTTCTTAATCTATTCTTTTGGACTTGGAATGAGAATTGGGATGAATCCATGTGATGGCGGATTTCAGAAAAGACCCAAATTGTGCATTTTTAGTCTCAAACTGGCCGGTTTTACTGGATCTAGAGTGAAGCTTAAATCTACGTGATGGTATTCCAACATACTTGTCCAAACTCGTCATTTTCAATGGCTCATGTAGTACTTTCTTAATCCATTCTTTTGGACTTGGAATGAAAATTGGAATGAATCCATGTGATGGCGGATTTCAAGAAAGACCCAAACTGTGCATTTCAAGTCTCAAACACGCCGGTTTTGCTGGATCTAGAGAGAAAATAAGCTTAAATCTACGTGATGGTATTCCAACATACGGGTCCAAAATCGTCACTTTCTGTAGTTCATGTAGTACTTTCTTAATCCATTCTTTTGGACTTGGAATGAAAATTGGGATGAATCCATGTGATGGCGGATTTCAAAAAAGACCCAAACTGTGCATTTCAAGTCTCAAACTGGCCGCCTTTGCTGGATCAAGATTGAAAATAAGCTTAAATCTACGTGATGGTATTCCAACATACGGGTCCAAAATCGTCACTTTCTGTAGTTCATGTAGTACTTTCTTAATCCATTCTTTTGGACTTGGAATGAAAATTGGGATGAATCCATGTGATGGCGGATTTCAAAAAAGACCCAAACTGTGCATTTCAAGTCTCAAACTGGCCGGCTTTGCTGGATCAAGATTGAAAATAAGCTTAAATCTACGTGATGGTATTCCAACATACGGGTCGAAAATCGTCACTTTCTGTAGTTCATGTAGTACTTTCTTAATCCATTCTTTTGGACTTGGAATGAAAATTGGGATGAATCCATGTGATGGCGGATTTCAAAAAAGACCCAAACTGTGCATTTTAAGTCTCAAACTGGCCGGTTTTGCTGGATCAAGATTGAAAATAAGCTTAAATCGACGTGATGGTATTCCAACATACGGGTCCAAAATCGTCACTTTCTGTAGTTCATGTAGTACTTTCTTAATCCATTCTTTTGGACTTGGAATGAAAATTGGGATGAATCCATGTGATGGCGGATTTCAAAAAAGACCCAAACTGTGCATTTCAAGTCTCAAACTGGCCGGTTTTGCTAGATCAAGATTGAAAATAAGCTTAAATCTACGTGATGGTATTCCAACATACGGGTCCAAAATCGTCACTTTCTGTAGTTCATGTAGTACTTTCTTAATCCATTCTTTTGGACTTGGAATGAAAAGTGGGATGAATCCATGTGATGGCGGATTTCAAAAAAGACCCAAACTGTGCATTTCAAGTCTTAAACTGGCCGGTTTTGCTGGATCTAGAGAGAAAATAGCCTTATATCTACGTGATGGTATTTCAATATACGGGTCCAAAATCGTCACTTTCTGTGGTTCATGTAGTACTTTCATAATCTATTCTTTTGGACTTGGAATGAAAATTGGGATGAATCCATGTGATGACGGATTTCAAAAAAGACCCAAACTGTGCATTTCAAGTCTCAAACACGCCGGTTTTGCTGGATCTAGAGAGAAAATAAGCTTAAATCTACGTGATGGTATTTGAATAGACGGGTCCAAAATCGTCATTTTAAATGGCTCAGGTATTACTTTCTTAATCTAGGCTTTTGGAGTTGAAGTAAAAATTGGGATGAATCCATGTGCTGGTGGATTTCAAAAAAGACCCAAACTGTGCATTTCAAGTCTCAAACTGGCCGGTTTTGCTGGATCTAGAGAGAAAATAACCTTAAATCTACGTGATGGTATTCCAACATACGGGTCCAAAATCGTCACTTTCTGTGGTTCATGTAGTACTTTCTTAATCCATTCGTTTGGACTTGGAATGAAAATTGGGATGAATCCATGTGATGGCGGATTTCAAAAAAGACCCAAACTGTGCATTTCAAGTCTCCAACTGGCCGGCTTTGCTGGATCAAGATTGAAAATAAGCTTAAATCTACGTGATGGTATTCCAACATACGGGTCGAAAATCGTCACTTTCTGTAGTTCATGTAGTACTTTCTTAATCCATTCTTTTGGACTTGGAATGAAAATTGGGATGAATCCATGTGATGGCGGATTTCAAAAAAGACCCAAACTGTGCATTTTAAGTCTCAAACTGGCCGGTTTTGCTGGATCAAGATTGAAAATAAGCTTAAATCGACGTGATGGTATTCCAACATACGGGTCCAAAATCGTCACTTTCTGTAGTTCATGTAGTACTTTCTTAATCCATTCTTTTGGACTTGGAATGAAAATTGGGATGAATCCATGTGATGGCGGATTTCAAAAAAGACCCAAACTGTGCATTTCAAGTCTCAAACTGGCCGGTTTTGCTAGATCAAGATTGAAAATAAGCTTAAATCTACGTGATGGTATTCCAACATACGGGTCCAAAATCGTCACTTTCTGTATTTCATGTAGTACTTTCTTAATCCATTCTTTTGGACTTGGAATGAAAAGTGGGATGAATCCATGTGATGGCGGATTTCAAAAAAGACCCAAACTGTGCATTTCAAGTCTTAAACTGGCCGGTTTTGCTGGATCTAGAGAGACAATAGCCTTATATCTACGTGATGGTATTTCAATATACGGGTCCAAAATCGTCACTTTCTGTGGTTCATGTAGTACTTTCATAATCTATTCTTTTGGACTTGGAATGAAAATTGGGATGAATCCATGTGATGACGGATTTCAAAAAAGACCCAAACTGTGCATTTCAAGTCTCAAACACGCCGGTTTTGCTGGATCTAGAGAGAAAATAAGCTTAAATCTACGTGATGGTATTTGAATAGACGGGTCCAAAATCGTCATTTTAAATGGCTCAGGTATTACTTTCTTAATCTAGGCTTTTGGAGTTGAAGTAAAAATTGGGATGAATCCATGTGCTGGTGGATTTCAAAAAAGACCCAAACTGTGCATTTCAAGTCTCAAACTGGCCGGTTTTGCTGGATCTAGAGAGAAAATAACCTTAAATCTACGTGATGGTATTTCAACATACGGATCCAAAATCGTCACTTTCTGTGGTTCATGTAGTACTTTCTTAATCCATTCGTTTGGACTGTTAATGAAAATTGGGATGAATCCATGTGATGGCGGATTTCAAAAAAGACCCAAACTGTGCATTTCAAGTCTTAAAATGGCCGGTTTTGCTGGATCTAGAGAGAAAATAAGCTTAAATCTACGTGATGGTATTCCAACATACGGGTCCAAAATCGTCACTTTCTGTAGTTCATGTAGTACTTTCTTAATCCATTCTTTTGGACTTGGAATGAAAATTGGGATGAATCCATGTGATGGCGGATTTCAAAAAAGACCCAAACTGTGCATTTTAAGTCTCAAACTGGCCGGTTTTGCTGGATCAAGATTGAAAATAAGCTTAAATCTACGTGATGGTATTCCAACATACGGGTCCAAAATCGTCACTTTCTGTATTTCATGTAGTACTTTCTTAATCCATTCTTTTGGACTTGGAATGAAAAGTGGGATGAATCCATGTGATGGCGGATTTCAAAAAAGACCCAAACTGTGCATTTCAAGTCTCAAACTGGCCGGTTTTGCTAGATCAAGATTGAAAATAAGCTTAAATCTACGTGATGGTATTCCAACATACGGGTCCAAAATCGTCACTTTCTGTATTTCATGTAGTACTTTCTTAATCCATTCTTTTGGACTTGGAATGAAAAGTGGGATGAATCCATGTGATGGCGGATTTCAAAAAAGACCCAAACTGTGCATTTCAAGTCTTAAACTGGCCGGTTTTGCTGGATCTAGAGAGAAAATAGCCTTAAATCTACGTGATGGTATTTCAATATACGGGTCCAAAATCGTCACTTTCTGTGGTTCATGTAGTACTTTCATAATCTGTTCTTTTGGACTTGGAATGAAAATTGGGATGAATCCATGTGATGACGGATTTCAAAAAAGACCCAAACTGTGCATTTCAAGTCTCAAACACGCCGGTTTTGCTGGATCTAGAGAGAAAATAAGCTTAAATCTACGTGATGGTATTTGAATAGCCGGGTCCAAAATCGTCATTTTAAATGGCTCAGGTATTACTTTCTTAATCTACGCTTTTGGAGTTGAAGTAAAAATTGGGATGAATCCATGTGCTGGTGGATTTCAAAAAAGACCCAAACTGTGCATTTCAAGTCTCAAACTGGCCGGTTTTGCTGGATCTAGAGAGAAAATAACCTTAAATCTACGTGATGGTATTTCAACATACGGATCCAAAATCGTCACTTTCTGTGGTTCATGTAGTACTTTCTTAATCCATTCGTTTGGACTGTTAATGAAAATTGGGATGAATCCATGTGATGGCGGATTTCAAAAATGACCCAAACTGTGCATTTCAAGTCTCAAACTGGCCGGCTTTGCTAAATCTAGATAGATAATAAAATTAAATCTACGTGATGGTATTTCAACATACGGGTTCAAAATCTTCACTTTCTGTGGTTCATGTAGTACTTTCTTAATCCATTCTTTTGGACTTGGAATGAAAATTGGGATGAATCCATGTGATGGCGGATTTCAAAAAAAACACCCAAACTGAGCATTTCAAGTCTCAATCTGGCCGTTTTGTTGGATCTAGAGTGAAAATAAGCTTAAATCTACGTGATGGTATTCCAACATACGTGTCCAAACTCGTCATTTTCAATGCCTCATGTAGTACTTTCTTAATCCAGTCTTTTGGCCTTAAAGTAAAAATTGGGATGAATCCATGTGCTGGTGGAGTTCAAAAAAGACCCAAACTGTGCATTTCAAGTCTCAAACTGGCCGGCTTTGCTGGATCTAGAGAGAAAATAAGCTTAAATCTACGTAATGGTATTTCAACATACGGGTCTAAAATCGTCACTTTCTGTGGTTCATGTAGTACTTTCTTCATCCATTCTTTTGGACTTGGAATGAAAATTGTAATGAATCCATGTGATGGCGGATTTCAAAAAAAGACACAAACTGTGCATTTCAAGTCTCAAACTGGCCGGCTTTGCTAAATCTAGATAGAAAATAAGCTTAAATTTAAGTGATGGTATTTCAACATACGGCTCCAAAATCGTCACTTTCTGTAGTTTATGTAGTACTTTCTTAATCCATTGTTTTTGACTTGGAATGAAAATTGGGATGAATCCATGTGATGGCGGATTTCAAAAAAGACCTAAACTGTGCATTTCAAGTCTCAAACTGGCCGGGTATGCTGGATCTAGAGAGAAAATAAGCCTAAATCTACGTGATGGTAGTCCAACATACTGGTCCAAAGTCGTCTTTTTCAATGGCTCATGTATTACTTTCTTAATCCAGTCTTTTGGACTTGGAGTAAAAATTGGGACGAATCCATGTGCTGGTGGATTTCAGAAAAACCCAAACTGTGCATTTCAAGTCTCAAACTGGCCGGCTTTGCTGGATCTAGAGAGAAAATAAGCTTAAATCTACGTGATGGCATTTCAACATACGGGTCCAAAATCGTCACTTTCAGTGGTTCATGTAGTACTTTCTTAATCCATTCGTTTGGACTTGAAATGAAAATTGGGATGAATCCATGTGATGGCGGATTTCAAAAAAGACCCAAACTGTGCATTTCAAGTCCCAAACTTGCCGGTTTCGCTGGATCTAGAGAGAAAATAATCTTAGATCTACGTGATCGTATTTCTACATACGGATCCAAAATCGTCACTTTCTGTGGTTCATGTAATACTTTCTTAATCCATTCTTTTGGACTTGGAATGAAAATTGGGATGAATCCATGTGACGGCGGATTTCAAAAAAGACCCAAACTGTGCATTTTCAGTCTCAATCTGGCCGTTTTGCTGGATCTAGAGTGAAAATAAGTTTAAATCTACGTGATGGTATTCCAACATACGTGTCCAAACTCGTCATTTTCAATGGCTCATGTAGTACTTTCTTAATCCAGTCTTTTGGCCTTGGAGTAAAAATTGGGATGAATCCATGTGCTTGTGGAGTTCAAAAAAGACACAAACTGTGCATTTCAAGTCTCAAACTGGCCGGCTTTGCTGGATCTAGAGAGAAAATAAGCTTAAATCTACGTAATGGTATTTCAACATACGGCTCCAAAATCGTCTCTTTCTGTAGTTCATGTAGTACTTTCTTAATCCATTGTTTTGGACTTGGAATGAAAATTGGGATGAATCCATGTGATGGCGGATTTCAAAAAAAGACCCAAACTGTGCATTTCAAGTCTCAAACTTGCCGGGTTTACTGGAACTAGAGAGAAAATAAGCTTAAATCTACGTGATGGTATTTCAACATACTTGTCCAAAATCGTCACTTTCTGCAGTTCATGTAGTACTTACTTAATCCATTCTTTTGGACTTGGAATGAAAATTGGGATGAATCCATGTGATGCCGGTTTTCAAAAAAGCCCAAACTGTGCATTTCAAGTCTCAAACTGGCCGGTTTTGCTGGACCTAGAGAGAAAATAAGCTTAAATCTACGTGATTTTATTTCAACATACTGGTCCAAAATCGTCACTTTCTGTGGTTCATGTAGTACTTTCTTAATCCATTCTTTTGGACTTGGAATGAAAAGTGAGATGAATCCATGTAATGGCGGATTTCAAAAAAGACCCAAACTGTGCTTTTCAAGTCTCAAACAGGCCGGTTTTTCTGGATCTAGAGAGAAAATAACCTTAAATCTACGTGATGGTATTTCAACATACGGGTCCAAAATCGTCACTTTCTGTGGTTCATGTAGTACTTTCTTAATCCATTCTTTTGGACTTGGAATGAAAATTGGGATGAATCCATGTGATGGCGGATTTCAAAAAAGACCCAAACTGTGCATTTCAAGTCTCAATCTGGCCGGTTTTGCTGGATCTAGAGAGAAAATAAGCTTAAATCTACGTGATGGTATTTCAATAAACTGGTCCAAAATCGTCACCTTCTGTGGTTCATGTAGTACTTTCTTAATCCATTCTTTTGGACTTGGAATGAAAATTGGGATGAATCCATGTGATGGCGGATTTCAAAAAAGACCCAAACTGTGCATTTCAAGTCTCAAACAGGCCGGTTTTGCTGGATCTAGAGTGAAAATAAGCTTATATCTACGTGATGGTATTCCAACATACGGGTCCAAACTCGTAATTTTCAATGGCTCATGTAGTTCTTTCTTAATCCAGTCTATAGAACTTGGAATGAAAATTGGGATGAATCCATGTGATGGCGGATTTCAAAAAAGACCCAAACTGTGCATTTCAAGTCTCAAACAGGCCGGTTTTGCTGGATCTAGAGAGAAAATAAGCTTAAAATTACGTGATGGTACTTCAACATACGGGTCCAAAGTCGTCACCTTCTGTGGTTCATGTAGTACTTTCTTAATCCATTCTTTTGGACTTGGAATGAAAATTGGGATGAATCCATGTGATGGCGGATTTCAAAAAAGACCCAAACTGTGCATTTCAAGTCTCAATCTGGCCGGTTTTGCTGGATCTAGAGAGAAAATAAGCTTAAATCTACGTGATGGTATTTCAATAAACTGGTCCAAAATCGTCACCTTCTGTGGTTCATGTAGTACTTTCTTAATTCATTCTTTTGGACTTGGAATGAAAATTGGGATGAATCCATGTGATGGCGGATTTCACAAAAGACCCAAACTGTGCATTTCAAGTCTCAAACAGGCCGGTTTTGCTGGATCTAGAGTGAAAATAAGCTTATATCTACGTGATGGTATTCCAACATACGGGTCCAAACTCGTAATTTTCAATAGCTCATGTAGTTCTTTCTTAATCCAGTCTATAGAACTTGGAATGAAAATTGGGATGAATCCATGTGATGGCGGATTTCAAAAAAGACCCAAACTTTGCATTTCAAGTCTCAAACTGGCCGGCTTTGCTGGATCTAGATAGAAAATTTGCTTAAATCTACGTGATGGTATTTCAACATACGGGTCCAAAATCGTCACTTTCTGTGGTTCATGTAGTACTTTCTTAATCCAATCTTTTGGACTTGGAATGAAAATTGGGATGAATCCATGTGATGGCGGTTTTCAAAAAAGACCCAAACTTTACATTTCAAGTCTCAAACAGGCCGGTTTTTCTGGATCTAGATAGAAAGTAAGCTTAAATCTACGTGATGGTATTTCAACATACGGATCCAAAATCGTCACTTTCTGTGGTTCATGTAGTACTTTCCTAATCCATTCTTTTGGACTTGGAATGAAAATTGGGATGAATCCATGTCATGTCCGATTTCAAAAAAGACCCAACAGTGCATTTCAAGTCTCAAACTGGCCGGTTTTGGTGGATCTAGAGAGAAAATAAGCTTAAATCTACGTGATGGTATTCCAACATACGGGTCCAAAATCGTCATTTTCAATGGCTCATGTAGTACTTTCTTAATCCAGTCATTTGGACTTGGAGTAAAAATCGGGATGAATCCATGTGATGGCGGATTTCAAAAAAGACCCAAACTGTGCATTTCAAGTCTCAATCTGGCCGGTTGTGCTGGATCTAGAGAGAAAATAAGCTTAAATCTACGTGATGGTATTTCAATAAACTGGTCCAAAATCGTCACCTTCTGTGGTTCATGTAGTACTTTCTTAATCCATTCTTTTGGACTTGGAATGAAAATTGGGATGAATCCATGTGATGGCGGATTTCAAAAAAGACCCAAACTGTGCATTTCAAGTCTCAAACAGGCCGGTTTTGCTGGATCTAGAGTGAAAATAAGCTTATATCTACGTGATGGTATTCCAACATACGGGTCCAAACTCGTAATTTTCAATGGCTCATGTAGTTCTTTCTTAATCCAGGCTTTAGAACTTGGAATGAAAATTGGGATGAATCCATGTGATGGCGGATTTCAAAAAAGACCCAAACTGTGCATTTCAAGTCTCAAACAGGCCGGTTTTGCTGGATCTAGAGAGAAAATAAGCTTAAAATTACGTGATGGTACTTCAACATACGGGTCCAAAGTCGTCACCTTCTGTGGTTCATGTAGTACTTTCTTAATCCATTCTTTTGGACTTGGAATGAAAATTGGGATGAATCCATGTGATGGCGGATTTCAAAAAAGACCCAAACTGTGCATTTCAAGTCTCAAACTGGCCGGCTTTGCTGGATCTAGATAGAAAATATGCTTAAATCTACGTGATGGTATTTCAACATACGGGTCCAAAATCGTCACTTTCTGTGGTTCATGTAGTACTTTCTTAATCCAATCTTTTGGACTTGGAATGAAAATTGGGATGAATCCATGTGATGGCGGTTTTCAAAAAAGACCCAAACTTTACATTTCAAGTCTCAAACAGGCCGGTTTTGCTGGATCTAGAGAGAAAATAAGCTTAAATCTACGTGATGGTATTTCAACATACGGGTCCAAAATCGTCACTTTCTGTGGTTCATGTAGTACATTCTTAATCCATTCTTTTGGACTTGAAATGAAAATTGGGATGAATCCATGTGATGGCGGTTTTCAAAAAAGACCCAAACTGTGCATTTCAAGTCTCAAACTGGCCGGTTTTGCTGGATCTAGATAGAAAGTAAGCTTAAATCTGCGTAATGGTATTTCAACATACGGGTCCAAAATCGTCACTTTCTGTGGTTCATGTAGTACATTCTTAATCCATTCTTTTGGACTTGAAATGAAAATTGGGATGAATCCATGTGATGGCGGTTTTCAAAAAAGACCCAAACTGTGCATTTCAAGTCTCAAACTGGCCGGTTTTGCTGGATCTAGATAGAAAGTAAGCTTAAATCTGCGTAATGGTATTTCAACATACGGATCCAAAATCGTCACTTTCTGTGGTTCATGTAGTACTTTCCTAATCCATTCTTTTGGACTTGGAATGAAAATTGGGATGAATCCATGTGATGGCGCCTTTCAAAATACACCCAAACTGTGCATTTCAAGTCTCAAACAGGCCTGTTTTGCTGGATCTAGAGAGAAAATAAGCTTAAATCTACGTGATGGTATTTCAATAAACTGGTCCAAACTCGTCATTTTCAATGGCTCATGTAGTACTTTCTTAATCCAGGCTTTTGGACTTGGAGTAAAAATTGGGATGAATCCATGTGATGGCGGATTTCAAAAAAGACCCAAACTGTGCATTTCAAGTCTCAATCTGGCCGGTTTTGCTGGATCTAGAGAGAAAATAAGCTTAAAATTACGTGATGGTACTTCAACATACGGGTCCAAAGTCGTCACCTTCTGTGGTTCATGTAGTACTTTCTTAATCCATTCTTTTGGACTTGGAGTAAAAATTGGGATGAATCCATGTGATGGCGGATTTCAAAAAAGACACAAACTGTGCATTTCAAGTCTCAAACTGACAGGCTTTGCTGGATCTAGATAGAAAATATGCTCAAATCTACGTGATGGTATTTCAACATACGGGTCCAAAATCGTCACTTTCTGTGGTTCATGTAGTACTTTCTTAATCAAATCTTTTGGACTTGGAATGAAAATTGGGATGATTCCATGTGATGGCGGTTTCCAAAAAAGACCCAAACTTTACATTTCAAGTCTCAAACAGGCCGGTTTTTCTGGATCTAGAGAGAAAATAAGCTTAAATCTACGTGATGGTATTTCAACATACGGGTCCAAAATCGTCACTTTCTGTGGTTCATGTAGTACTTTCTTAATCCATTCTTTTGGACTTGAAATGAAAATTGGGATGAATCCATGTGATGGCGGATTTCAAAAATGACCCAAACTGTGCATTTCAAGTCTCAAACAGGCCGGTTTTGCTGGATCTAGAGTGAAAATAAGCTTATATCTACGTGATGGTACTCCAACATACGGGTCTAAACTCGTAATTTTCAATAGCTCATGTAGTTCTTTCTTAATCCAGTCTTTAGAACTTGGAATGAAAATTGGGATGAATCCATGTGATGGCGGATTTCAAAAAAGACCCAAACTGTGCATTTCAAGTCTCAAACTGGCCGGTTTTGCTGGATCTAGATAGAAAGTAAGCTTAAATCTGCGTAATGGTATTTCAACATACGGGTCCAAAGTCGTCACCTTCTGTGGTTCATGTAGTACTTTCTTAATCCATTCTTTTGGACTTGGAGTAAAAATTGGGATGAATCCATGTGATGGCGGATTTCAAAAAAGACACAAACTGTGCATTTCAAGTCTCAAACTGACAGGCTTTGCTGGATCTAGATAGAAAATATGCTCAAATCTACGTGATGGTATTTCAACATACGGGTCCAAAATCGTCACTTTCTGTGGTTCATGTAGTACTTTCTTAATCAAATCTTTTGGACTTGGAATGAAAATTGGGATGAATCCATGTGATGGCGGATTTCAAAAAAGACCCAAACAGTGCATTTCAAGTCTCAAACTGGCCGGTTTTGGTGGATCTAGAGAGAAAATAAGCTTAAATCTACGTGATGGTATTCCAACATACGGGTCCAAACTCGTAATTTTCAATGGCTCATGTAGTTCTTTCTTAATCCAGTCTTTAGAACTTGGAATGAAAATTGGGATGAATCCATGTGATGGCGCCTTTCAAAATACACCCAAACTGTGCATTTCAAGTCTCAAACAGGCCGGTTTTGCTGAATCTAGAGAGAAAATAAGCTTAAATCTACGTGATGGTATTTCAATAAACTGGTCCAAAGTCGTCATTTTCAATGGCTCATGTAGTACTTTCTTAATCCAGTCTTTTGGACTTGGAGTAAAAATTGGGATGAATCCATGTGATGGCGGATTTCAAAAAAGACCCAAACTGTGCATTTCAAGTCTCAAACAGGCCGGTTTTGCTGGATCTAGAGTGAAAATAAGCTTATATCTACGTGATGGTATTCCAACATACGGGTCTAAACTCGTAATTTTCAATGGCTCATGTAGTTCTTTCTTAATCCAGTCTTCAGAACTTGGAATGAAAATTGGGATGAATCCATGTGATGGCGGATTTCAAAAAAGACCCAAACTGTGCATTTCAAGTCTCAAACAGTCCGGTTTTGCTGGATCTAAAGAGAAAATAAGCTTAAAATTACGTGATGGTACTTCAACATACGGGTCCAAAGTCGTCACCTTCTGTGGTTCATGTAGTACTTTCTTAATCCATTCTTTTGGACTTGGAGTAAAAATTGGGATGAATCCATGTGATGGCGGATTTCAAAAAAGACACAAACTGTGCATTTCAAGTCTCAAACTGACAGGCTTTGCTGGATCTAGATAGAAAATATGCTCAAATCTACGTGATGGTATTTCAACATACGGGTCCAAAATCGTCACTTTCTGTGGTTCATGTAGTACTTTCTTAATCAAATCTTTTGGACTTGGAATGAAAATTGGGATGATTCCATGTGATGGCGGTTTCCAAAAAAGACCCAAACTTTACATTTCAAGTCTCAAACAGGCCAGTTTTTCTGGATCTAGAGAGAAAATAAGCTTAAATCTACGTGATGGTATTTCAACATACGGGTCCAAAATCGTCACTTTCTGTGGTTCATGTAGTACTTTCTTAATCCATTCTTTTGGACTTGAAATGAAAATTGGGATGAATCCATGTGATGGCGGTTTTCAAAAAAAACCCAAACTGTGCATTTCAAGTCTCAAACTGGCCGGTTTTGCTGGATCTAGATAGAAAGTAAGCTTAAATCTGCGTAATGGTATTTCAACATACGGATCCAAAATCGTCACTTTCTGTGGTTCATGTAGTACTTTCCTAATCCATTCTTTTGGACTTGGAATGAAAATTGGGATGAATCCATGTTATGACGGATTTCAAAAAAGACCCAAACAGTGCATTTCAAGTCTCAAACTGGCCGGTTTTGGTGGATCTAGAGAGAAAATAAGCTTAAATCTACGTGATGGTATTTCAACATACGGGTCCAAAATCGTCACTTTCTGTGGTTCATGTAGTACTTTCTTAATCCATTCTTTTGGACTTGGAATGAAAATTGGGATGAATCCATGTGATAGCGGATTAGAAAAAAGACCCAAACTGTGCATTTCAAGTGTCAAACTGGCCTGTTTTGCTGGATCTAGAGAGAAAATAAGCTTAAATCTACGTGATGGTATTTTAACATACGGGTCCAAACTCGTCATTTTCAATGGCTCATGTAGTACTTTCTCAATCCATTCTTTTGGACTTGGAGTAAAAATTGGGATGAATCCATGTGATGGCGCCTTTCAAAATAGACCCAAACTGTGCATTTCAAGTCTCAAACTGGCCGGTTTTGCTTAATCTAGAGAGAAAATAAGCTTAAATCTACGTGATGGTATTTCAACATACGGGTCCAAAATCGTCACTTTCTGTGGTTCATGTAGAACTTTCTTAATCCATTCTTTTGGACTTGGAATGAAAATTGGGATGAATCCATGTGATGCCGGTTTTCAATAAAAGCCCAAACTGTGCATTTCAAGTCTCAAACTGGCCGGTTTTGCTGGACCTAGAGAGAAAATAAGCTTAAATCTACGTGATTTTATTTCAACATACTGGTCCAAAATCGTCACTTTCTGTGGTTCATGTAGTACTTTCTTAATCCATTCTTTTGGACTTGGAATGAAAATTGGGATGAATCCATGTGATAGCGGATTTCAAAAAAGACCCAAACTGTGCATTTCAAGTGTCAAACTGGCCTGTTTTGCTGGATCTAGAGAGAAAATAAGCTTAAATCTACGTGATGGTATTTCAACATACGGGTCCAAAATCGTCACTTTCTGTGGTTCATGTAGTACTTTCTTAATCCATTCTTTTGGACTTGAAATGAAAATTGGGATGAATCCATGTGATGGCGGTTTTCAAAAAAGACACAAACTGTGCATTTCAAGTCTCAAACTGGCCGGTTTTGGTGGATCTAGAGAGAAAATAAGCTTAAATCTACGTGATGGTATTCCAACATACGGGTCCAAACTCGTAATTTTCAATAGCTCATGTAGTTCTTTCTTAATCCAGTCTTTAGAACTTGGAATGAAAATTGGGATGAATCCATGTGATGGCGCCTTTCAAAATACACCCAAACTGTGCATTTCAAGTCTCAAACAGGCCTGTTTTGCTGGATCTAGAGAGAAAATAAGCTTAAATCTACGTGATGGTATTTCAATAAACTGGTCCAAACTCGTCATTTTCAATGGCTCATGTAGTACTGTCTTAATCCATTCTTTTGGACTTGGAGTAAAAATTGGGATGAATCCATGTGATTGCGGATTTCAAAAAAGACCCAAACTGTGCATTTCAAGTCTCAAACAGGCCGGTTTTGCTGGATCTAGAGAGAAAATAAGCTTAAATCTACGTGATGGTATTTCAATAAACTGGTCCAAAATCGTCACCTTCTGTGGTTCATGTAGTACTTTCTTAATCCATTCTTTTGGACTTGGAATGAAAATTGGGATGAATCCATGTGATGGCGGATTTCAAAAAAGACCCAAACTGTGCATTTCAAGTCTCGAACAGGCCGGTTTTGCTGGATCTAGAGTGAAAATAAGCTTATATCTACGTGATGGTATTCCAACATACGGGTCCAAACTCGTAATTTTCAATGGCTCATGTAGTTCTTTCTTAATCCAGTCTTTAGAACTTGGAATGAAAATTGGGATGAATCCATGTGATGGCGGATTTCAAAAGAGACCCAAACTGTGCATTTCAAGTCTCAAACAGGCCGGTTTTGCTGGATCTAGAGAGAAAATAAGCTTAAATCTACGTGATGGTACTTCAACATACGGGTCCAAAGTCGTCACCTTCTGTGGTTCATGTAGTACTTTCTTAATCCATTCTTTTGGACTTGGAATGAAAATTGGGATGAATCCATGTGATGGCGGATTTCAAAAAAGACACAAACTGTGCATTTCAAGTCTCAAACAGGCCTGTTTTGCTGGATCTAGAGTGAAAATAACCTTATATCTACCTGATGGTATTCCAACATACGGGTCCAAACTCGTAATTTTCAATGGCTCATGTAGTTCTTTCTTAATCCAGTCTTTAGAACTTGGAATGAAAATTGGGATGAATCCATGTGATGGCGGATTTCAAAAAAGACCCAAACTGTGCATTTCAAGTCTCAAACAGGCCGGTTTTGCTGGATCTAGAGAGAAAATAAGCTTAAATCTACGTGATGGTACTTCAACATACGGGTCCAAAGTCGTCACCTTCTGTGGTTCATGTAGTACTTTCTTAATCCATTCTTTTGGACTTGGAATGAAAATTGGGATGAATCCATGTGATAGCGGATTTCAAAAAAGACCCAAACTGTGCATTTCAAGTGTCAAACTCTGCCTGTTTTGCTGGATCTAGAGAGAAAATAAGCTTAAATCTACGTGATGGTATTTTAACATACGGGTCCAAACTCGTCATTTTCAATGGCTCATGTAGTACTTTCTTAATCCATTCTTTTGGACTTGGAGTAAAAATTGGGATGAATCCATGTGATGGCGCCTTTCAAAATAGACCCAAACTGTGCATTTCAAGTCTCAAACTGGCCGGTTTTGCTTAATCTAGAGAGAAAATAAGCTTAAATCTACGTGATGGTATTTCAACATACTGGTCCAAAATCGTCACTTTCTGTGGTTCATGTAGAACTTTCTTAATCCATTCTTTTGGACTTGGAATGAAAATTGGGATGAATCCATGTGATGGCGGATTTCAATAAAAGCCCAAACTGTGCATTTCAAGTCTCAAACTGGCCGGTTTTGCTGGACCTAGAGAGAAAATAAGCTTAAATCTACGTGATTTTATTTCAACATACTGGTCCAAAATCGTCACTTTCTGTGGTTCATGTAGTACTTTCTTAATCCATTCTTTTGGACTTGGAATGAAAATTGGGATGAATCCATGTGATAGCGGATTTCAAAAAAGACCCAAACTGTGCATTTCAAGTGTCAAACTGGCCTGTTTTGCTGGATCTAGAGAGAAAATAAGGTTAAATCTACGTGATGGTATTTTAACATACGGGTCCAAACTCGTCATTTTCAATGGCTCATGTAGTACTTTCTTAATCCATTCTTTTGGACTTGGAGTAAAAATTGGGATGAATCCATGTGATGGCGCCTTTCAAAATAGACCCAAACTGTGCATTTCAAGTCTCAAACTGGCCGGTTTTGCTTAATCTAGAGAGAAAATAAGCTTAAATCTACGTGATGGTATTTCAACATACTGGTCCAAAATCGTCACTTTCTGTGGTTCATGTAGAACTTTCTTAATCCATTCTTTTGGACTTGGAATGAAAATTGGGATGAATCCATGTGATGGCGGATTTCAATAAAAGCCCAAACTGTGCATTTCAAGTCTCAAACTGGCCGGTTTTGCTGGACCTAGAGAGAAAATAAGCTTAAATCTACGTGATTTTATTTCAACATACTGGTCCAAAATCGTCACTTTCTGTGGTTCATGTAGTACTTTCTTAATCCATTCTTTTGGACTTGGAATGAAAATTGGGATGAATCCATGTGATAGCGGATTTCAAAAAAGACCCAAACTGTGCATTTCAAGTGTCAAACTGGCCTGTTTTGCTGGATCTAGAGAGAAAATAAGGTTAAATCTACGTGATGGTATTTTAACATACGGGTCCAAACTCGTCATTTTCAATGGCTCATGTAGTACTTTCTTAATCCATTCTTTTGGACTTGGAGTAAAAATTGGGATGAATCCATGTGATGGCGCCTTTCAAAATAGACCCAAACTGTGCATTTCAAGTCTCAAACTGGCCGGTTTTGCTTAATCTAGAGAGAAAATAAGCTTAAATCTACGTGATGGTATTTCAACATACGGGTCCAAAATCGTCACTTTCTGTGGTTCATGTAGAACTTTCTTAATCCATTCTTTTGGACTTGGAATGAAAATTGGGATGAATTCATGTGATGCCGGTTTTCAATAAAAGCCCAAACTGTGCATTTCAAGTCTCAAACTGGCCTGTTTTGCTGGACCTAGAGAGAAAATAAGCTTAAATCTACGTGATTTTTTTTCAACATACTGGTCCAAAATCGTCACTTTCTGTGGTTCATGTAGTACTTTCTTAATCCATTCTTTGGGACTTGGAATCAAAAGTGAGATGAATCCATGTAATGGCGGATTTCAAAAAAGACCCAAACTGTGCTTTTCAAGTCTCAAACAGGCCGGTTTTTCTGGATCTAGAGAGAAAATAAGCTTAAATCTACGTGATGGTATTTCAACATACGGGTCCAAAATCGTCACTTTCTGTGGTTCATGTAGTACTTTCTTAATCCATTCTTTTGGACTTGAAATGAAAATTGGGATGAATCCATGTGATGGCGGTTTTCAAAAAAGACACAAACTGTGCATTTCAAGTCTCAAACTGGCCGGTTTTGGTGGATCTAGAGAGAAAATAAGCTTAAATCTACGTGATGGTATTCCAACATACGGGTCCAAACTCGTAATTTTCAATGGCTCATGTAGTTCTTTCTTAATCCAGTCTTTAGAACTTGGAATGAAAATTGGGATGAATCCATGTGATGGCGCCTTTCAAAATACACCCAAACTGTGCATTTCAAGTCTCAAACAGGCCTGTTTTGCTGGATCTAGAGAGAAAATAAGCTTAAATCTACGTGATGGTATTTCAATAAACTGGTCCAAACTCGTCATTTTCAATGGCTCATGTAGTACTGTCTTAATCCAGTCTTTTGGACTTGGAGTAAAAATTGGGATGAATCCATGTGATTGCGGATTTCAAAAAAGACCCAAACTGTGCATTTCAAGTCTCAAACAGGCCGGTTTTGCTGGATCTAGAGAGAAAATAAGCTTAAATCTACGTGATGGTATTTCAATAAACTGGTCCAAAATCATCACCTTCTGTGGTTCATGTAGTACTTTCTTAATCCATTCTTTTGGACTTGGAATGAAAATTGGGATGAATCCATGTGATGGCGGATTTCAAAAAAGACCCAAACGGTGCATTTCAAGTCTCAAACAGGCCGGTTTTGCTGGATCTAGAGTGAAAATAAGCTTATATCTACGTGATGGTATTCCAACATACGGGTCCAAACTCGTAATTTTCAATGGCTCATGTAGTTCTTTCTTAATCCAGTCTTTAGAACTTGGAATGAAAATTGGGATGAATCCATGTGATGGCGGATTTCAAAAAAAGACCCAAACTGTGCATTTCAAGTCTCAAACAGGCCGGTTTTGCTGGATCTAGAGAGAAAATAAGCTTAAATCTACGTGATGGTACTTCAACATACGGGTCCAAAGTCGTCACCTTCTGTGGTTCATGTAGTACTTTCTTAATCCATTCTTTTGGACTTGGAATGAAAATTGGGATGAATCCATGTGATGGCGGATTTCAAAAAAGACACAAACTGTGCATTTCAAGTCTCAAACAGGCCGGTTTTGCTGGATCTAGAGTGAAAATAAGCTTATATCTACTTGATGGTATTCCAACATACGGGTCCAAACTCGTAATTTTCAATGGCTCATGTAGTTCTTTCTTAATCCAGTCTTTAGAACTTGGAATGAAAATTGGGATGAATCCATGTGATGGCGGATTTCAAAAAAGACCCAAACTGTGCATTTCAAGTCTCAAACAGGCCGGTTTTGCTGGATCTAGAGAGAAAATAAGCTTAAATCTACGTGATGGTACTTCAACATACGGGTCCAAAGTCGTCACCTTCTGTGGTTCATGTAGTACTTTCTTAATCCATTCTTTTGGACTTAGAATGAAAATTGGGATGAATCCATGTGATGGCGGATTTCAAAAAAGACACAAACTGTGCATTTCAAGTGTCAAACTGGCCGGCTTTGCTGGATCTAGAGAGAAAATAAGCTTAAATCTACGTTTTGGTATTTCAACATACGGGTCCAAAATCGTCACTTTCTGTGGTTCATGTAGTACTTTCTTAATCCAATCTTTTGGACTTGGAATGAAAATTGGGATGAATCCATGTGATGGCGGTTTTCAAAAAAGACCCAAACTTTGCATTTCAAGTCTCAAACAGGCCGGTTTTGCTGGATCTAGAGAGAAAATAAGCTTAAATCTACGTGATGGTATTTCAACATACGGGTCCAAAATCGTCACTTTCTGTGGTTCATGTAGTACTTTCTTAATCCATTCTTTTGGACTTGAAATGAAAATTGGAATGAATCCATGTGATGGCGGTTTTCAAAAAAGACCCAAACTGTGCATTTCAAGTCTCAATCTGGCCGGTTTTGCTGGATCTAGAGAGAAAATAAGCTTAAATTTACGTGATGGTATTCCAACACACGGGTCCAAAATCGTCACTTTCTGTGGTTCGTGTAGCACTTTCTTAATCCATTCTTTTGGACTTGAAATGAAAATTGGGATGAATCCATGTGATGGCGGTTTTCAAAAAAGACCCAAACTGAGCATTTCAAGTCTCAATCTGGCCGGTTTTGCTGGATCTAGAGAGAAAATAAGCTTAAATCTACGTGATGGTATTCCAACACACGGGTCCAAAATCGTCACTTTCTGTGGTTCGTGTAGCACTTTCTTAATCCATTCTTTTGGACTTGGAATGAAAATTGGGATGAATCCATGTGATGGCCGATTTCAAAAAAGAAACAAACCGTGCATTTCAAGTCTCAAACTGGCCGGTTTTGCTGGATCTAGAGTGAAAATAAGCTTAAATCTACGTGATGGTATTTCAACAAACTGGTCCAAAATCGTCACTTTCTGTGGTTCATGTAGTACTTTTTTAATCCATTCTTTTGGACTTGGAATGAAAATTGGCATGAATCCATGTGATGGCGGATTTCAAGAAAGACCCAAACTTTGCATTTCAAGTCTCAAACTGGACGATTTTGCTGGATCTAGATTGAAAATAAGCTTAAATCTACGTGATGGTATTTCAACATACAGGGTCCGAAATCGTCACTTTCTGTACATGTGGTTCATGTAGTGCTTTCTTAATCCATTCTTTTGGACTTGGAATGAAAATTGGGATGAATCCATGTGATGGCGGATTCCAAAAAAGACGCAAACTGTGCATTTCGAGTCTCAATCTGGCCGGTTTTGCTTTATCTAGAGAGAAAATAAGCTTAAATCTACGTGATGGTATTTCAACAAACGGGTCCAAAATCGTCACTTTCTGTAGTTCATGTAGTACTTTCTTAATCCATTCTTTTGGACTTGGAGTAAAAATAGGGATGAATCCATGTGATTTTGGCTTTCCAAACAAGAACCAAACTGTGTATTTCAAGTCTCAAACAGGCCGGTTTTGCTAGATCTAGAGAGAAAATAAGCTTAAATCTACGTGATGGTATTTCAACATACGGGTCCATAATCGTCATTTTCAATGGCTCATCTAGTACTTTCTTAATCCACTCTTTTGGAATTGGAGTAAAAATAGGAATGAATCCAGGTGATGGCCGTTTTCGTAAAAGACCCAAACTGTGCATTTCGAGTCTCAAACTGGCCAGTTTTGCTGGATCTGGACTAAAGATAAGCTTTAATCTACGTGGTGGTATTTCAAGACGTGGACCAAAAATCGTCATTTTCAGTGGCTCATGTAGTTCTTTCTTAATCCATTCTTTTGGTCTTGGAATGAAAATTAGGTTTAATTCACGTGATGGCGGTTCCCCCCCAAAAAACGAACTCTTCATTTCAAGTAGCAAGTTTCCCGGCGGTTTGGCTGGATCTGGAGTGAAATTAAGCTTGAATGTACGTAGTGGCATTTCAACACAGCGGCAAATAACTCTTCATTTTCAGTGTGCATCATTTGACACTTTTTATTTTGTGTCTCTTGGTCCTGGAGTGACTATTAGCCTTAATCTACAATGTTTTTTCTTTAGAAAGGTCCAACCTGTACACTTCAAGTCTCAAACTGGCAGGCTTTGCTGTACCTGCAGTGAAAAAAAAGCAGTTAATCTACGTGGTCGCATTTCAATACAAGGGCAACAAATCTTCCTTTTCACTAATTCTTGTGTCTCTTTCTTATTCGATTCGTTTGGACCTGAAGTGAACATTATGCTGAATCTACGTGGTTGCGTTTTTCCAAAAAGCTCCAAACTGTACTTTTTGTAAGTCTCAAACTGCCAGAGTTTGCTCGATCTGGAGTGAAATATGCTTTAATCGACGTAGTGCCATTTAACCCTCGGACGTACAAGGGGGGGGGGGGGGTGGATGCCACCCCCCCCCATAAGGTTTTTTCCAAATTTTTAAAAAACGATTTACTCTACAATACTGAAACTTTCAGTAGCTGTTCATTCATCCTTTGCGGACATATTGATATGTCAACCATGTGTCTATGATATTTGACGTTGCCATGGCAACGTCATAAATACAGGCAGGTCTTGTCAAAAATCGTCATTTTTAACATTTTTCTTTATTTTTTCCAGTTTTTTGAAACAGAATTGCACGATTTGTTTATTTTAATATGCTATAAGCATTCTGGCTTGATTTTGCATCAAATACCGTTATTTTGTCACTTTCTAAGTGAAAAAATGACTCTAATGACGTCACGTGACGTCACATGACGTCATAGCCAATTAAAATTATCCCATCTTGTAGAGTAAGCTACGGGCTTTCTTCTGAGGGCAAAATAATTTCGCTACTCTTTTATGTAACGAAAACTCCGTGGAGGGGTTCCTTCCACCCCCCCCCCCCTTTAGGCCTAGACAGATTGTGCTCGCAAAATCATGAAAAGTTGCTCTTTTTAAAGCCAAAAAGTTGCTAAAATGTTGCCCAAAAACCCAAAAAGTTGCTACTAAAACTTCAAAAGTTGCTACTTTAATATATTAATATTTCATACAAATATTATTAAATATCATTAATCATTGTTCTTTTTCGATAATTGGAACTTAAGAAAGTTCAATATATTAATCTGAAGTGTATATCTTGGGCACATGTATATTATAAAAGGTTTGCACAGTTGAAGAACACGCTGCCGACGCTGGGCAACCAGGCCAAGAAACCCTGGGCGACCAGGCAGTGGTAGTGAACCGAAAATAACTGGGGACGAGGTGAGCTTATGATGTCCTCTCAACACCTCCTCGACACCCGTTCCCTGCTAGTATGCAAAGTATCAATGTTTTTACAGAAATAGATGGTTCCTTTTCAAAATTTCAATCACATGTTAATTTTTGTGATTCTTATAAGCCATATCAATACAAAGTTGCTCAAAAGTTGCTCAGAAAGCCAAAAGTTGCTCAAGGTTGCTAAAATTGGAAAAAGTTGCTCCAAACGCCAAAAGTTGCTCAAAAGTTGCCGAGCACAATCTGTCTGGGCCTACCCCCCTTGTACGATGGTGGGGGTATGAGTTTGCTTGTACGTCCGAGCGTTAACACTAGGGCTAAAAGTCTAATTGCAAACAAATGATGAGATTTGATTGCTAATATTTTTTATGTCTATTCACTAATACAACAAGGGCTGTAGCCGCTTTTAGGGGAACCGAGGCACTTGCCGCAGTAATTTTTTTGTTTTTGCTTTTTGTTGTTCTTTTGATGTCGGAAAATAAGGAAGAGAATTTAATCATGGACGTTGCCTCAGTTCTTAATTTTTTTTTGGCTACAGCCCTGACTACTCTACAAAATGATAGTGATACTAACTATAGCCAGTTACAGACCAGGAGATAGGTACGAAGCCTTGATCATTCTTGTCCCCAGAGCCGCTTGTCCTTCTTACAGGCAGAGCCTGGGCACGAGGACCAAGTGGTTCTGGGGACACATGATTTGATTGGCAAGATCTTTTACAAAGGAAATTTAAATTTAGCAAATCAAATCATTCGATTTAATATCCTTTTGTTGGAAGGGATTGTCCTACCGTTTATTTGATTGGCTAGACTTAAATTATCTTTGGTAAAAATCGAGCCAAACAAATCAGCCACTTGTTCGTTGTGCCCCAGGCTCAGCCGGTTAATAGCGGCTTTGGGGACGAGAATGGTTCTTTGTCGTTTCTTCATCGCTTGTTAATGAGAAAGTCACCAAGTGAACGACTCACAAAAAATGGCCGTAAAAAGAAAAGTAAAATACCTTGTTATAGGAATGTAATAAAGCATTTTAACAACACGAACAATATCAACGCGTTATAATATTTCGAACTCGAATTTTCGAAAAGTTATGTTCGCATGCATTTAATTAACGCAAACTTGGTGCTTAATGCGTGATAATTTTTTATAGATACCTAAAGTTGCTTTTCACAAGGCAAGACAATAATGTCCAACAACAGAAATACAGGTAAATGGGAAGACAGAAACGCGATGGACATTTAGCATAAGAAAGTAGAAGTGAGCGGGTTTTTTATTTACTCTTGGAAATAAGAAACTCTACGAAACTAAAAACATTTTAAAATCAATATTGAAAAACGATGTTTCGACTGACGCTGACGGACAGGTAGTTTACATGTAACTTTGCTGGAAATAAAAGTGTCTTGAACTAACCGGATGCTGTAAAATAGGCCCGGGGGGGGGGGACTCCTATATGAAACGGACGGGGATGCTCTTCGGAAATTTTGAAAAGAACCCCTAAAAGAGACCAAACTGGGTGTGGCTGAAGCTTTTCTTGATCCCTTATAGATACCAAAAAACTAAGAATAGAATTAAAATTTGTATATTTCTTCGTGTGTAACCCTAAACAAGACCATTATGGCTTAAAATATTGGCGTTTTGCACGGAACACCCTAAGCGAGACCAAACATACGAAATTTACACCCCTAAGCGAGACGACGAGCATCCCCGTCACTTTCATATGCGAGTTCCCCCCCCCCCGGGGGAAATAGGTGTAAATTAAGGTGTATATAAATTAACGCGAATGTTTGAAATTCGCGTTATTAAAGGGGCTAGGTCGCGGTATTTTATGTAATTCTATTTTTTTGGTTAATTAATAGCTCTAAAGTTCAAATTGGCCGAGCAAAGTCTTAAATTATTAGCAAAATCATGGCCACAAAACAAACAAGGATGATTTCCGAGCATTGCAAATGACACTTTCATACAATTGGAGATAAACTTGAAAAAAGTCGGGCCAACAGTTTTCAAGTTTACCCAACGCAATCCGTTTTAATTTTCTCGAATTTTGCCCATCTACAGTTCAAATTATTGTGATAGTTGAGTTAATACTATGACCAGTAGGTCAGTGCCGAAATTACCTAAAAGTGCGCGATATAGCCCTTTTAACATGCATCGTTAATTTCCTATAAGAGGTTAATCTGTCAGCCAGATTCCATTCCCATAAAACTTCAGTGAGTAAAAATGAAATGAAGAAGGAATAAAAGAAATAAAAGAAACATGGAATTAGAAATGAGCTAGAACAGAAGAGGCCTGGGTACTAGTGTGTCACTCGGCCGACACGTTGCTTCAAAACATTTACTCGGCTTGTAGCAAAAAATGCGGCATTTAGATCCAAAGATATTTCTTGTTGTTTCTCTGTTTAACTGTGTTAGATGTTTTAATCCTTTCGACGACGGTCAGTATGATATCGACTGGGGTGGACCTGTAACTTTACGCGAAGGACAAGTAACGCCGGTAAGATTGAAATTATAAATGGCTATGCTCAACTAAAGTTTGTTCTGTATAATAATTTAGCAAGCTTTAGTAGCTTCCGTTAAACTGCAGTTAAATACTGAGGTATATCACAAAACTGGCACCTTAAGGTGGGATTTTTAACATGTCAAAACAAGTATTCTGTCGTTTGGCTAAATTTGTGAAATAGTTTATGAATGAATTTACCTGTCGCCGCTCCGGAAAATCTGCGGTTTGCTGCTTTGCAGGCCATCTTGTAAGTACTTCAACTCGTAGACATTAAGCTTTTAGCTTGGAATGAAATGCCTGCCACGCTGCTGCAAAGAGTAACATAAAATTTGGAGAAGGCCAACAGTTTTGTACGCCAAGTTACCAAAAAAAAAAACTAAGTTTTCAATTTTTACTCGATCAGTGTCATTTCAACTGAAGCTTGTAATTTGAATTTGTATTGATTCCTGTCTTGTACTTTTATTTATAAATTTGGTATTAAAAAAGTCAAATTGTGAGCTTCAGTATTCGTGTAAGCTGTGAAGATATATAGGTTATTCACCAGCCGGGAGGTCCGTATTGGGAAAAACTGTGCCCGAGGTCTTGGATACCGCCCGAGGCCGCAGGCCGAGGGGCGGTTCCAAGACCGAGGGCACGGTTTTTCCCAATACGGACCGACCTAGGCTGGTGAATAACGTTTTTATTTTTTTTCCCACTTTATTTGTTTTTAAAAGAAACCTAGAAAGATTGTATCACAAAATCTTTGTTTGTATACGCGCGCCATTTAATTTCAATGTTGAGTCGATCGACGGGTTAGCAAGAGTGTAAAATGCTGTTTGTTATTTAGTTCGAAATAAATTAAATGAACCGTATTTACAGAAAGGTTCAGCATATTAAATTAACACTGAAGAGATTCAATCAAAGAAATTGAAGTAGTAAATATATCATAAATGTAAAATCGAGCCAAAGCATTATCATTGACAAAACTAAACGCCGATTCCGGCTTCCCGATGAATGTTTTGATAAAGAACTCTGTTCGCAGGATGCTAAGTTTGAGAATTTCCCGAAAAAAAAAACTATCTGACGGAAAGACAGTTTCGGTATAGCTATACACACTTGTATTTAACGAATTAATAAGCTCTGCGTTAATTCCCAGCATAATTATTTTGTGATAAACAGTGCGAAAGTGAAACTAAATGAAATGCGAAGCTTGGACGTACGGCACAATATTGTCAGAATTATTTTGGCTGTTTTTAATTAACGAATCTCATTTTCTTGAATGATGGCAACTAGTGTTTTGTTTTGGCAAAGAAGTGGCCGATAAAAAGACAGTTTTTACTCAAAATTGAAGTTTAAAACCGGCGCAGCTTATCGTATTAAAATGGCGTGCAAATGATTGCAAAATGCACAAACAACCACAAACTCAACAAACTATCAACTAGAACTTAATTTGTCGATAAACAAAATCAACACTCGCCTTTAGAAGAACTTCAAGGCCTTTAATTCCACTTCTATTCTGTCTTTTCGCATTTACAACAGTTGGTGAGCGGCTATTTCGATTTTGCTGAGCAAATCTTTCATGTGTTCGTTCGTACAACGCTGCAAAATGATTTCGCGCGGAAAGTACACTCGACGATTCATCTCGCAACGGATACCGCCCGCTGTCGAGGGCCGGATTGGAGAATACCGCCCGCTCCCGGAACCAATCAGATCGCAGGATTTGTAGAATACCGCCCGCTCACGAACAAAGAAAAAAATAAGACTGGTTATTTTGAATATTTATAGTTGATGTTGACATAAGAAGTGGTACTAGTGAAATATTAATCTTAAGTTATACCAAAAACCCATAAACGAATTATGTTGCTTACAACTTTGAGGAAAGCTTGCATTTTGCCTGTTTAAAAGTTCTGTTTCACAATTTAGAAAATTATTTAGTGCACTTTTAATCGCATAGAAACATCACTTCAGCAAGGTTTATTCGGCTAATATCACAATCATAATTTACACTCTCTGTTTCATTATACAGTGAATTAACGAGGCAGTCTGTGCTTTCAGCTGCTAAATGCTCGCACCTATAAAGCTAGTGTCAAACAAAACTGTTCATATAATTTACAGTGTAGTGACATGATAAAATATCATTTTAATGAGTGAGTGATACAACAACCTGGGACCCTGAGTCTACGTTCCCTTTGACCAGCAGTTGGAAAACGAGCAACCCTGGAGAGTTCTGAGTGGACGTACGAAAATATCAGGCCTTAAAAAATATCAGTCATGAATGGAATTGCATATGCCTAAAGCCTGCCACACACTAGAGCAACTAGCTGAGCTAACCGCGAGGCTTGCCCGGTTTGCTCAGCAGATTTCTCTCGTGTGCGGACATTTTTCGTGAGAATTTTGCCTCGCGAGGCCTTGAGGAAAAAAACTATCGTGTTTGATATTTTTTGCCTCGAGAGGCAAAATCCTCAATGTGTGCGGGCGACGTAGCAACTTGTTCAGCCAGAAATATTAACTGACCAATAAACACATGCAGAATGCTCACGTGATTCAACATGGCGGTTTCCAAATCAAACTTGCTAAGCACTTTCCTCACTGTCTGCGGTGAAATGTGCAGTGAGTAAACAGCTGAGCAAACGGGCACAAGAGGCGAAAAGCTCAGCTAGTTGCTCTAGTGTGCGGCGACTCAACGAACTCCTTGGTGTTGGCCATGTTTATAGTTTTTAAAACCCATCAAAATCGATCTTGCAAAATATATAACATTCAAGATTTGCTTGTTTCGTCAAGCTTGCACAGTAAGGAACAAAGACTCGGGGTACAAGGTTGATGATACAACTGTACAGCAGTTCACAGTTTGTATAATTTGTCAAGCTTTCACAGCCTGCGTGGAGATTTCCCAGAACTACATGTACATGTACAGTATGTATATATAAAAGGCTTCCAGTATAATTACATGTGATTGCTGGCGATCTACTTTATACTTCAGAAAATTCTATACTCTTGATTAAAAATTCTTCTTAAAATTGTCTGATACATTATAACAAGATTGTCTATTTATGCTTCTTCAAATCATTCTAACTTGTTTCTTTTAGAATGGAGAAGATTACTTGAGCAGTAGAGAGTCATTAGTAATGATCACTAAAGATAATGAAAAGTACAAGTGTATATTACCCCAAGATGATCTACCAAAACAGGTACGTTGGTAAAATCCTTATAAATAGTCATTACCTGCCATGCCTGGTAAACACTGGCAATGGAAGCATCATAAGCAGAAGCAAAAGCATTTAAGCAAAGGCAGAAATGGAGTAGGAATCAAAAGACACAATGGGTCTTTTGATTGGATAACTTCTTTTGTTTATGCTTCTGACTCCTTTCATCTTATTTTCACTAAAGTGTACTGATCCTTTCTACACTGTATTTTGATTAAGCTTCCAACTCTGTTTATGACTCTGTTTGTTTTTATAATTTCACTGGATCCTAACACTACAGTATTTTAATAAAGGACCTTATGCTTACACTTCCAACTCTACTTCTATTCTGTTGCTAGTGTTACCAGCCCTTAAAAATGTCTTTACTATAATAATCTGTGTAGCAAAGTGACTCGGAATAATTTGTTGCTCATTGGGATGGGATGCAAGTGAATTGCAGATTATCTTGCTCACCCCGTCCTCCCATTCTTTTGTATACAGTCAACTTTCTCTTACAGACACCTCCATAAGATGGACACCTTCAATTTGCGCAAATTGGAGGTTGAGCATGGGGCCAATCCCTCCATCCTGTAATAAACTAGTGATTACAGAAATCAAGCAGCCCATTTCCCCCATCGGGATAGAGGGCAAAGGGGAAAGTGACTGGTTTTCATTTTGTAGTCACAACAGCGTAATGGTTGTTTGCAAGCCGATAAACACCAACCCAGGATTAATGTGAAACTACACTAGGCATAAGAAATAAAACACTTTTAAGGAAGAGAATTGGAACCCTCGATCAATTTATAATCCCGCATTGCCGAGTTTCAGATTAGTTTACATTGGTGACTTTAAAACTAGAGGACAAAAAAAAACTGAGCAAAAAAACAACAACAAAAAACTGAAATCAATATTTGTGCTTTTAAATCCTGGATGAGGTTAATCATGTTTTGAACAACCTGACCTCGGGTAAAGATGATATTGATCACTTGGGTTTAATTTCTTCCAAAATGTTTTTATTTGCAGAATAGATATTCCTTTGAAGGCCCAGATCCAGAGATACTTTTAGAGTCTCTAGTGAGGAAAGGCGAATGCTCTTACAGGGTAAGCCCACTGCTTTTGCGTATTTCTAATTATTTATTTTTATAGTAATGATATGTATTTGATAAATTAATTTAATAGACTTTAATATTTATTATACATGTGTATGTACCGCCATGGCACGAATCACAGCTTGACCTTTGTTATCACATTTCAAAACTTGTCCAATGACTTCTACTTAAATATACTTGTAAGGTACAGTGTAGACATGTTTACAAGCATGACGCAAATGTCAGGCTGGCACCATTACATGTAACTCCAGTTTCATTAGCATGAAGTTATTCAATGACTAGGGTGAGGTGCATTTTCTAGTTTGGTACTCCTGGATGGGAGGCTAGTCCATCTCAGGACACCCCCCCTCCCCCCAGTATGTTAATAGGCAGGTATCCATACATGTAGACAGTCTAAGCACTGACACTGGGTAGACAGTTCAATTAAGCACTGCGAGTGTAAAGTGTCTTGTCCTGGCCTGCCTAGCAAGTGTTCAAGTACAAACAAAGAGCTTTTTCTCCATTCTGGCCGCACAATTCAAAAACTTGGGCTAGAGCAGCCAATCATCTTCTTGCTCATCATAATGGTAAACTTACCAAACTTAAAACTACATGTAAATGGAAATTACAAAATATAGAAATAATAATTTTTGATCCCTGACAAAAATCTGTGACACAAAACAAGGCCACATTTGTGTGATGTTCATGCAAGACTATTTTGTAGGCTAGGAAAGAGTGAGTATGTTTTTGCAGTTGTTTATTTATAACGTGATTACACTACGTTTCTGTTCTGCAGCTAGATACATACTGGACATATGAGCTCTGTCATGGAAGACACATTAAACAGTTCCATGAACTAAAAGCTGGAGTTCCGGTTTGTATCCTTGTATCCTTTCTCTTTCACTTCATTCAGTGATAGTGTTGTCATTCTAAGAAGTAATTCTGGGTAATTTTGATCCCCACCAAAGTGAACGTACATTTATAAGCCATCACAAGTCAATGCAAATGTACGCAAATGAAAACTGGTGTCTACCTAAGTCTCCATTTGGTGATGCCTTTGGGGTTCAAATTAATGATTTCAGGGCTTTTTAACTCCAGAGCAAGATACATGTAACTGTACGATTCAGTAGCTCCTTCTTGTACATGCCATGATTGTTTGCAACAGGTTACCTCAAATAATTTTTTTCGTTGCGAACTACAGGTTAAGGCAACAACGAGTGCCAAAAGTGTTGAGACAATCGGCTCTTCTAGAGTACCTTATGCAAATTTCACCCCTCACCTCTTTGATATTACCCCCCTCCCCCCTCCTGAAACAATGTTAGATTTGCTATCTGCAAGACTTGCTTTGTCTATGTACAGCATTAAATAAGGGGAATCGGGGGGGGGGGGGAGTGGTCTAGAAGCAGCACCAGATTTAAAGTACAGAATTGGAAATATCAGTGTGCTGTATAAACTGTTAACAAAAGATTAATGTGCATTGTTTGGTTATGTTTTAGGATGCAAAGGCACAGGAATATTACCTTGGGAAAATGGAACCAAAGGTGTTAGACAAGATGCCACCAGGTGCATTGTATTGATCACGTGATTAATATAGGCTGACGATTTAGCATTTTTGTGTAGAGAAGGAAGAGATGTGCTTCCACCTACAGCTCAGAGAACTTCATTAATTTGTTTATGTATTTCATCTCAAACTCATTAATAATGCATTATCTGGAGCTAAAAAAAAAGAAAATCATAACCCTGAAGGAGGTTTGGATACCCGGTCTTAACTAGCATATATTTTTACCATTTTATTTCTGTTTACTTCTTAGTTTTCGTTTTGATTAAGAAGATAATATCAAACACTCGAGATGTCCAGTGTTTCATAGGCTATCCAAACACCTTGAATTTCATCAAAAATACTCTGCTGCATGTCATATTTTCAACTCTCTTCTAGGTGTTTGGATATCCTGATGAAACACTGTCTCTTGTGTTTGATAGGTTACATGTAAATTTGGTCAAGTCCTTACAGTGACTACACTCATAGCAAATCACGATGAGAAATTTTGTTGATAGAAAGTTCCTTGTTGTATGATTGCAATACAAACAGTAGTTTGTAACTGATAAAATAATAATTATTTAGCAGATTGATTGTGTTTTACATCTCTTGCAGAACCCAAACCAGTTGATGCCCCTCCTACAGAAGGAACAGAATCCAACAAGAATGTACGACTCAGTTTAGCATTGTAACTTAAAGAAAATGGCATTATATTGTTGAATTTCTCGTCTGATTGTGGTTTACTAGTTACATGAACATTGCAGATGGATATATAAGTGCAAAAAGTAATAATTATTGATTTTTTATGCATCGAACAAAATACTCCCAATGTATCCCAGGTGTAGCTGCTCCAAAAATATCCGACCTGTGTTTCCCAACATGTTAACTTAACATGCAGTGCATCTTTTGACTGTTATATCAGTTGGCATGTACATGTCAATACCATCTTTGCATTGATTCGATCAGTAATTCTTCTGATGTTTTCTGTCTGTCCAAATTTACTGAAGGCTCTTTTTCTATCAATGCCACTGCACAGATTCCCACTCGTAAGCTCAATGGGCACGAGTTTCCTTACTTCAAAGTGACAATGGACAATGGGACTCCTTGTGATTTGCTTGGGAATAAACCTCGAACGACAAGCATTCTCTATATGTGTGCACCAAGGTCCAGTAACGAGGTGAGACAGTGACATAAAATAAGACTTTAACTGAGGCCTTCCAAGGGGTTTTGGTGACAGGCGACATTGCTCCAAAATAGAGCACCTACAGCTGACAGTAACCAGCACTGAAAAGGTGTATATTTGCAACAGTGACAACGTTTAACTCACCAAAAAGGCAACAGGTGGGTTGGAAATGAGCAACTAAGTGACATCAGAAACCCCCTTGGAAGGTCTCTAACTTGCTGGATGTGTCAAGCCTTCAAATGTGTGATTCAAAGATGATTTTGATTTTATTTTGTTTTATTGTGCATTTTTTGGTAGATTATTTCTGTGAAGGAGGTACAAACATGTCAGTATGAGGTGGAGGTGTTTACGCCACTAATTTGTGCCAACCCAGCATACAGGTTAGTTTTTTTTTTGATTGCTGATAGTTTGTAGGTTCAAGATACCATGATTCCATTGTGCTTGTTTTTCATAATAAGAAAAAAACTGTATGTTATAATGGCCCTCTTTTCTTTTCTTGGTTGCAGTTATCGTGAGAAGCCAGTTCATCACATAAGCTGCCACTCTATGGACGGATCCCCAGAGTAAGTAGCTCCATTGTTTTTACTTACTATACCCAAAGTTTTAGGTACCCTCAAAGTGTACCTGTAATCAGTTTAATTGTTACTTGTACCTACACTACATATTTTTGGCACTAATTTAGTAACCTCTCTCCAATCTTTTGCCATCGAATTTAAATTGTGAAAACTCGAAATCATACTGTTTAAACAAAGACTGCGAGTCTTAGAGTGTGTGCCTTCACAAGTTTTACTTTATTTCTGTATTTTTGTACAGAAGAGTACACAACTTAATAACGTTAATAATAATGAGAATTTGCAGTGGCATTTCCACGAAGTGGCTCTTCATCTACTGACATTTTAAATCTGGGGAAACCAGAAACCTGATAAAAATCCCAACTGGTAGGAGGTGGACCAGCTGTTGTCTACAAGCGTGGAGAAGATGACCACTGTAGACCAGGGAAGACAAATCCATCTAATGGCAGGGAGGAGGGTTTCAACCCAGGACCTTGCGATTACAAGTCCAGTACCCTAAACACTAGGCCACACTGCCTCTTAACACCTTCAATGGGATGTACATGTACTTGCTGAATTTTCCTGAATTTTGTTTCCAGTGAGCCAAGAAGTTATTCTGCACTAATGGAAGAGAAATTTGGCTTAGAGGCATTTGTGATGGGAGAGGTTTGTATGTCGGAAGTTATTTAATAAATATGTATAAATGTGAAAAACTAGAAAATAAAGAAACTTCTAATTATCTTTGTGACCATTGCAAACCATTCATATAGTAACAACAGGTGGATAAATTGCTAACTGTTTTAATAAAAAAAAGTAAACAACTGTTATACGAGTGGAAACTAATTTCAGGTTATGGTAATTCTTTCTCTATCTTTGTACCAGGCACCAGAGGAAGAACACAGCCCACCAACTGCGAAAGATGAACACAGAGACATGCCCCCTCAGCCAGATCAGTTACTAACCGCCTCCTTCCTGCGTGGGGAATACTGTCTTGTTGGGGTAAGTGTACATTTTATCACTGGCAGACACTTGGCACACTTTGAATTCTCCATTCAGTTCCGTCTCTTGCGTTTTCCCAAAAAAAAATCCGAAACGAATTTAAGTGAAAAATATAATTTCTTGAGTCATTTAGGTGCCGGTGCTAAATTCTAGTTTCTGCAGTGGAACATCGAGAATTTTTCTTCCCCCCCCCCCCCCCCCGCTCCAGTATTTTGTTGAGTTGCTATTACAATTTGCCAGTACCTAGTTATGTTCCTTGAGAGAGAGGCACTGTAATGGCTAAAAAACTGTCTTTCCCACTTTCCCAATAATAAACACAAAAAACGACTAACAATTTAGCCACTCTATTGCTCTACTGAATTCACGAAGCAATCCAGAATAAACATACCATTTGTTAGCCTGGCAGGCTGGAAAACCGAGAGAGAAGTGAAGTGTGGGAACGGGCGCAAAGCTTCAGTAGAGACAAGCGATATGAAATCGAGGAGGTTGGCAAACTAACATGGCAAACTGATCTAGTTTTGTGTTGCTTTGCAGGGTGGCTCTGGTTGGTGGAAATATGAATTTTGCTATGGAAGACATGTTGTGCAGTTTCACGAAGAGGTATGACAATGCACAAAACATTTTAACAGGATGCAAAGACATTGAAATGTCGCTTTGGATTAGATTAAGCCTCGAGCCCATACGGTCTCAATACAGTGGCCTCGACATAAGACTATGGACACTCTTTGACATAGAATTGACGTGCAGTGATGCCCCGAGAAGAAGTATATAGAGATTCGTCACAGACCTCTTCAACACTAGTGATCTTACTACAACAGAACCCCACCATAACACCACTTCGGATTCGTTGATAGAACATTTTCACGTGGTGTTCTGAAAGAACGAAATTTCTTTCCTTGTGAAATGGTCTCTTTACTTACTTTTGGAAACGCTCTCAGCTGCTGCACCAACTTGTTAGTACGACCAACGTTTTAAATACCGTCACTTTTTGTTCGCCTGAAGAAAGCCCCAGCTAGTCAATCTCCTGTCATTTTTTCAGGTATTCCAGAAGGCCAATTTGAATGTAGTGGTTGTTCATGTACAAAAAGCCTTTAACAATCCTTCTTTTATTTATTAATTCAAGGAACACGGACCCAGGATGAACATTCTCCTTGGCAAATGGGTTAAAGAGGTGTGTCTCGCTAAGAAAACCTCATAAATAACAATTTTCGATCTACCATGTCAAAGGAAAAGAGACGTGGCCAGTGTGACTTATGCTTAGTTGTCAGTTTACCATCAAAGCATAAATACTTGACAAATAACCTGTGCCTATATCTTCACTTATAACTGATAATATTCGCTTTTTGTTTGGGTTTATCGAGTGGAGTAGGGAGTTACCGCCCGGGGGGGCACTCCCATATATGAGCTATATAGGTATGTGCCGCTGTGAAGGGTATGGTTTTCAAGCAGTTTAGTCTGGGATAGGGTATAGAAATCAGCGAGTTTTGGTCTAGAATAGGGTATCATTTGCCGGAAAACTGATCAGTAGTATGAGGAATTAAGTCCAGAATTGGAATAGAAACTCAGAAGAGGAAGAGGCCTTCTTAAACGTAAATAAAATCATTGCGGCAACGTTGTTGACAGATGGTTTGCCATTAAAAACACAAATAGTGACACAGTTCTGAAAACAGCAAGTCTGGGATAGGGTAGCGATTTTCGGTGTCTAGTCTAGTAAAGGGTTGCGAAATCAGCTGAACAGGGTCTAGTATAGGGTAAGGGTTTCAGAGTCCCAGCGGCACACCCCCACCCAAAAATATATAGAGTACCCCCCCCCCCCCCCGGAGTTACCGTCGTTACAAGTTAAACCAAGTTTAACCACTCGCTGACTTTTTCCGAGTTAAAACAACTACTGTACGTCTAAACCAGACAGAAGACATATAGTTCTAATATTAGTTCAAATGCAGTGCTATGATCGTCCATGTTGGAGTAATCTTGACACAGACTGGCAATTTTGATAATTACCATCCTTTGTTAAGATAACTCTTACGCGGACAATAAGAACACGGAGAAAAATAATGTTTGAGCTGGAGGAAGCTGGCATTCATTACGAGAATGTAGGAAGTTTGCCACAAGACAGAAAGTTGGCTTGGGTAACTAAGATTAATTAGACCGTTATCTAACGTAGGTGTACGTAGGTACAAACGAGCAGACGGGCGAGCAAACGAGCGAGTGAGAAATTAAAGTGCATGAGTGAGCACACAGCGGTCAAACGCTGCGCGCGTGCGCAGTTCCTGCACAATTCCTGCCAAAATTCTCCATACAAAGTCTTGAATTTTTCGAAAGCTTTTGCTTTAAAGCCAAAAGTTAACGCCGCCCGTGGGAAGTTAAGGTTTATACGCAGCTTATGGATGGGAAATTTGATAACTGTCCTGCACTGAGTTTCCGAAATTGAAATTTTCTTTCATGTATTTCTGTGACAATTTTTTACTAAAGTTTGCACGCTTTCGAGCCAAATTCTTTGAAAGCTTCGAGGCGCCGAAAACCGGAGGTGACGTCTTTTTTGCGTTTGACCGCTGTGAAATGAGTGAGTGAGTCTGGGCTCACTAGGCTCCATTTCAGTACGTTTTAGTGATAGTAGCTTTGTTTGGGCTGAAGAGTAATATTGCTATAAAGCGGTTCGCTATATCCGGGTTCCACTGCACATGCACGCTGCTATTTTTTGTTTCCTTCTAGACTTTTGTTTTCTTGCAATGACACATTTTATAAGGGTGCTAAAAAACAATAAAGTTTCTACAGCAAATGAGCGTTTGCTGTCCTCTTTTTAACGCGGCGTGACCCAGCCACTTTAAGATGGCTTGACCCGTGCTGAGCGTTAATTCATTTTGTATTGAAATTACAGGCCCATGTAAGCTGGAAACAAGACAAATGGACAGGTCAAGTGGGGTAAGATTTTTTCCTAATAGATAACCATAGCGGTACCGTTTTTCATAAAATTATTAGTTTTAACAAGCAACCGTGAACGGAAGGGTTTCTTTGCTCGTCCCTGGCGCCACATTTAAAGGGCTCTGATTTGAAGATTAAGAGAATGACATCGCTACTTATGGATTGAGAAGTGACAAATGTAAAGCCTGGTACCACATGAACGTGCTGCTCAATAGCTAACACACGGACGAAAAGTTATTATCAAACAGTACCACATGAAAGAAGTTCTTTTTGATACCTTTCATTAGAATGCTACACACTAGGGGATCATCCACAGGCTTAAAAGTAATAACCACCTCAAACGTTCATTTGAATGATCCTGTTTCACTGAAAATTTAAGTTGCGAGAACCAACATCTAAGAATTAAATGTATAAAAAACAGCAAACACTATATTTATCTTTTCAGCTACACGGATCATTTCTACAGTGGCGGAGAAGTCTGTGACATAACAGGAAGACATAGACACGTTCAAGTTAGGTTAAAGTACGTGTACCACCTTGTGGTAAAAAAAAAAAATTGTTTTATCTCAATGACCATATCAATGACAAAATTATGGATTCTGATTAGCTCATTGCATACCTTATATATAAACTCGCTGTAACATGGGCAGCCTTTTCCTGCCCAGTCTTAGTAAAAACTAACAGAAAAAATCCTGCTCTCCCGTATTTACTCCATCAAACGCCGCCCTCAAACAAACGCTACCATCGATTAAACGCCGCAGATGGAAGCAAAACTACCATTGAACGCCGCCGTCGGATAAACGCCGCACCCAATCTTCCACAATTTCAGCGGAAAAGCGAGACATCGGAACTTTAAGCATAATATTTAAAAATGATTTACCGTAATTGTTGTTAGTGATTTAGAAAAATATGATTTGAAATAAACGCCGCTCTCAAATAAGCGCCGCATCGGAAATGCTAAAAATTTAATAAGATACGTTATTTGGCTACCCAGTGTTCAAAAAGGATTTCACAGGAGATAGATGAAAATGCTAAAAAAAATACTTAAAAAGCTAAATGATTTTTACTTTGAGGCGTAGTTCTTTTTGTTTATGTCTTGCTTATGTTATTGCAGATGTAAAGAATCGACTCATTTACAAGAAGTTGCCCTTTCGTTAACAGAGCCTAGCACTTGTGAATATGTTCTAAGGGTAAGGTCATTACTAGCAGTTAATTAACAATTTAGATTACGTAGCTTGAACAAATAGCTTGGAGAAAATGTTTTTTTTTTTTAAAGAGACATTTCTCCTTGTGTGATGCAGAGAGTTTCCAAATAGAACTATTTAGGTCATGTCAGTAAAGACAAAAGCATTTTTTGGCCAATTTTATAGTCATTCAATTCGACTTTCAGCTTGCCAATGCGTGACAAACTGTACGAGCATTCGCCATTAGTGGGAAATTTGCTAGTATAACAACTAGACTACTGTATAGGGCGATCTTTGCTGACGTCATTGTTTACATTTTGCCTCATTGGCATACGACTTTGCGTAGAGAAGGCATCGTGCTACATACAAATTGACTCCAGATATTAAAAGAGCTTGTAAAACTTAATAATCGGCGAAATTTTCAGCTCATTGCGTGCAATATTGAAGGAGATATAAACGTTCAAAAACTGCAAATTTCTGGGTGGCAAAAGCGCTAATGAGTCCATACATTCTTTTTAAAATATCGAGTTTTCAAACCTGCGTCACATATTAAATACATCGGGCTCAAATTTATAACGAAGGTTAATCGTACCACATTCTTTCAATATTCAGAATTAATATTTTTGTAGCTTGATCAGAAAGTGAAGCGCTTATGTTAATGAAGCAAGCTTTATATTGTAAACAAAGTTTGCGGTTTTGAAATCAGTTCTTATTTTCTTTGCAGGTTGAATCTCCAATTATTTGTCCGTTATTAAAAAAGATGGACGAGCATGGATTATTTCAAGTGGAAGGTTTATGAAAATTGACTTTAAATTTGACAAGTACGGAACATCTCCAACATCGAGTGACTTTTGAGGCTATTTAATGAAAGATTATATTACTTGCCAGATTCTTATATATCTGAGGGGCTGGGTGAAAAATTTTGTAAACAAAGATTAGTTGGACGAAGTTTTTATCGGAGAGTCAGAGATCACCATATCCCTCCCCCCCCACCCCCCCCCCCTCCCCCGATATTACCTCGATCCTCGACAACGTCTTCCCTAAAGTACTTCAGGTTTTGAAATCCAAGATGGCGGCCCCGCAGAGTTTTGGTCAAGCGGTAAAGAAACTGCACTTAATAAAAAGCTTCGTCAAATGACAACTGTACGGTGTGATTTAAGACGTGCTGTAAATGTTTTATCTTAACAGTTTATACAGATACAACAGATACAATAGCACTTATTGGATGAGGCTGGGCAAAATACCATGATTTGTCTGTAGCTAGCAATCAGTTCTTTGCCAATGCCGAAGTCAAAGACAAAAAGCTTGATGTACAACACACTCACAATCGCAATATTTAGTTGTCACTTAGTTCAATAATTGTTTTATCATTCAACTTGTGAGCTTTTTCATAGCTTTTTAGAGGTTTTTCTTCAATTAAATTGAAAAGTACTTAAAAAAAATACAAAATAAACTAAATTAAATTAAAACGTAGGCACCAGAGACCAGGAAACTTGCCCTGAATTTCGTTTTGATTTGCCTTTGGTTTTTGGTTTGACAGTAATACTCGCGAGTATATTCTTATTTTTAGGCGATTACCTGCTGGTTTCTTAAGCAATTAAAATGAAGGGAAGAATAAATGAAATAACAATTTTCTATTATTATATCCGCAGTTTTTCTTTTAGTTTATTTAATTTTATTGGGAAAAAACAAAAAGGGTTATAACATTAATATATACATGTAATTGAATATAAACAAAATTAATAAAAAAGGCAAAGATATTTCCAAAAGGGGAGAGTGCAAACGGGAAGCAAGTACCCATGCCAGGCGCTTCCCGAATTGTATAGATATAAAGATATTTTTAACAAGGGAGAGAATAATTGCATTTAAAAGCTATGAGATGTTGGACTTAAAAAAAGAAAAAAAAATACAAGTAAGAAAAGTTAGTTCCTATTACAACAACAGTCTCTCTAACTACAGAACAGGTAGAGGGACGGTCTACATCGAAGATTGAGCATAACAACGAATAATAAGATTTGGTGACAAAGCTCTTGAAAAATGAAATTCGAGAAAAACTTGAAGAGGGGGGAACTGTGTAAATTAAATTCCACAGCTCAACAATCCCGTTGAAGAAGGAAGCCTGAAATGAAGTGGTTTTACAAAAATTGGTTTTTTAGCATTAGACGTTCTGGCATCTCATCCTTTTGTTAGAGTGTAAAATTACAATTTAACTTCTATTTCCGCTGCTAGAACCCGAGTTTTTGTTTGTTTGTTTGCTTTTGGCACAACACATGAGCTGTAGCATGCAGCAATCGTCACAAGTAAACGAGATGACACACAAAACGTCATCTGTGCATTAGAAAACATCCCAATCGCAGGTTATAGTTAACCAATCAATTGTTCCGAGAGTGATTGGTTTAAGGTCGCGGGGGATATATACAGCATGAATAAATTCATGAAGCGAAATTTTGCTTGACCTGCATCTTTTAAAACGCTTATTCCTCGGCTGTTATGAATGCGATTAAGCTCAAATTTTACAGAGACATAAAGAAATGATAAAAGATTATGTATGTCATCTTTTATTTGGTAGGTTGTACCTACGGCGATGTTATAGCCACGATACTGCCAAATTGGGAAGAACATGATTTCGTGGCAGAGTTTGTAGAACGAGTAGGAGACAGCACACTGTGATCTTGTCAAAAACTAATCAGTCAATATCTCTAGAGTGTCATAACAGAAGCGGATTTTTTAATTTAAATTTTTCCAGCAAGTTATGGCGGTTTAAGGTCGCGCGGGACCCTTGCTCATTAATAAATTCATTAGCCAAATTTCTTGACGGAGTGCTATCTTGTAAAGCTTTAATTCGCTACATTTTGAACATCGATTCCTCTAAAATTTAACAAGGATATTCGGGGATGATGGAATTACACCATGATTGTCCTTTTACTGAAAGATGACCTTTGTCTGTGATGTTACAAGCCCTTAAACGTTTAACTGCAGATAATGCGATTTTGTGTCCAAGTTTTCGGGTAGGACAGCGCACCAAATTAAATGATTATATAGCCTAGTGATAAATCTTAACTTCTTTTGTGCTATGGCTAGAACGAAATTTTCAATTACAAAAACTGCTACAAGTTAATGGCTTCTAAGAGAGCAAAAATGTGAAATCTTAACTTTGAAACGTGCTATCTTCATTTTGAGAAGGAAATTTAAAAATTCGCCCTAGTCATAGCACAATAGAGTACACCAAGTTTATGTTCCTCGCGAATCAACTCTTGAAATTCTATATCGGCGGAGAAAACTTGGACACAAAATTGCAGGTTTTGAAGCTTCCGAAGACCTTCCGAGTCAATGTTTACAACAACGTGTGATATATTCAAAGCTGTGAATCTAATTATGATAATTCCCTATGTTCCAATGCACGTGGCACAAAGCTGAGAACAATTACTAGTAATTACTTGTACAAAAGAGTTTAAAGACAAATATTCTCATGAATATTACGTTTGTTGTCGGCTTCAGTCGTCCGGCAGTTCGTGCATACTCTTTAAATAAATACATGCTAATGATTGCAAGGGTCCTGCGCGACCTTAAATGCGCAAATTTTAATTGAATGCCTTCTACCTATTTCTAAAAGCGCTCTTTTAAAATTCCGCCTCTGTTATGACACACTACTAAGGTGTCCCCCGCGACCTTAAATTGATCACGTGACGCGAAAGTGTTCATCCACGAAGGGCACTCAGCCCATAGTGCCCGTCCGTTAATTTTTTTTTTGTAATCCAGCCGGCCTACAGTTAGCCCGCGAAGCTTCACCGCTAGGGCTAATATTTGTTTTAACAACATCAAATTTCCGCGGGGCAACTATTAGCCGATATTTCTTGACAAAAACACTCAATTGTTTAATTCTGCCTGCCTAACATATTGCCCTGTTGGAGAGAGGCGCCGTGAGAATAATTTGTTTTGCCTAAAACACAACCTTGACCCACCTCTGTTATGGTGGATTCGTAGAAAGATAAAGCATTTGATTGGCTCAAATCGCAAATGCTGAAATGTTTTGATTCCGTTCTGCCCGGTGATTGGTTAATGTTCGGTGTAGCTTCGGTTGCAAACGTTGCACTGCCTTCGTGTATCATTTTTCCCTTTTCGCCCTGTCTGGGCTAAAAAAAAAAATTTCAAGACATTTCTCTTCCCTTCTCGCCTTGAATTATATTGCGTGGCTCAAAAACAACGGAGGCAGGTGGTTTTATTTACAGACAGTATAATATGCTTATAAATTTGCACTTTTTAATTTGCATTTTAATTTAAACTTCCTGTTTTAATGGTTAGATTACTATCTGCACAATTATTGCCAAAAATTATAAGAATCATCTATAAGCAGTAGAAAATAAAACTCAATAAAAATTTGAACATTTAGTTCTGTGCAAAACAGTTCTAACATTTTGGGATGTTGGGTATTTGCATTTGTTTAATTGCGTGCTTGACTTGTTCAATTAACTCTTAAGTGTGTAAAAGAAAAAGGAGTTTGACGTTTACAAGACAGCACATCAATACTCTAAGTTATCCAAAATTTAAATAAGCGATCATTATATGTCCAAGAAGTCTTTGAATGAAAACAGAGTTATTTTACTTGAATATTCAGCGAGCCAGGTTCGAGCAAGAAACATGACATCTTTTTTCATGTATGCAGGAGTTTTTCTCCTACATGCATTTAAAGCTTGAAGGTTTTAGTGAAACCTGTTGTTAAAATGAAAACAATCTCGAGGGGAGATGAAACTTAATGGAACTGTCAATCATTACTTAATGGCATATATGGAGTTTGACGTTATCTATATTTACATGATACCAGGTGAAACTGGTTAAGAAAAGAGCAGTAAGAATTAGGCAATACTTCTTCAACTTCCCCGTTATTATACGAGTTGTTTTATGAACATTTATCACCAATTCAGAGCCCAACAGTCTTCGCCAGTAATTTTTAGCGATTTTAAAAACGATTTTCTATTCAGGACATCAAAAGAGCTAGTTCTTTTTTTCTTTTCGAAAACACAAATGATGAATTCTACAGCAAAACCAAACGGGCCGCCGGATGAGGTAAAAATCATTTCGATCAGCGCCAAAACGATCCTGTTAGTCGCTACCATTTTTGGAAACTTTCTGGTGTTCAAAGCGTTTCACAAATTTCCAAGCTTGCGAACTGCATCCAACTGTATTCTGGTGAGTTTGTCCGTAGCTGACATCTTGACGGTGATGCCCTTCATCTTCCATATCACGTTTATCATCCTTAGACTTGGAGAAGCCACGGATCCTGCAAGCTACCAGTTTCTGTGCAAATCGAGTGCTCGATTCAGCCTCGTACTCGTCGCCGTTATCATTCTTCACCTCGCTTTGATCAGCGTCGAACGCGTCATCGCCGTTAAATTCGCCTTGAGATACCACATCATAGTGACTAATCGCCGAGCAGTGATCGCCTGCCTCATTGTCTGGCTATGGGCTATTGCTGTTACCTTACTGTTTCCTCTGGCGCTCAGAGCCGACAGTGAACGGTCCTATGAAAGGCTTTACCAAGCTTTGCATCCATGTTTTCAATTCCGGGAACGAGCTCGAGCGGCAGTTCGTGCGAACCGCCCAAAAATGGCATCTGTTACCAGAGGTTATTTCATCTTCTTGGTGATATCGCTGCTTGTCATTCCCATACTGACCATTATTTGTTCATACGGATACGTCTTCTTCGTGGCTCGAAAGCACAGAAGACAGATCAGAGACCAGGACGACATTCAAGGAACCTCCACCATCAAGAATGAGCTAAAAGGCGCCCTCACTCTCGCTATTGTTGTTGGAGTATGTCTGCTCAGTTTCTTCCCGTTGTTGGTGGTGACGAGCTTCCGTTTCTTCGGCGCACCGCGTGTCATACGCAGATCATTCCTCAAGTACATAGCGTACGACTTTGCATTGGGTTTGAACGCCTGCCTTAACCCTCTTATATACGGCTGGAGACTCGAAAAATTTAAAAACGCTTTTCGTGAACTCCTGAAGTGCGCTTAGCGAGTATCTCGCTTTGCGGAAATGTGATAGTAAACTTTACTTATGGCCTTTCCATTTGTCAGAACTGGTCAGCCAGTTCGCTATGTTCAAGAACAGAATTCTGTTTTTTATCAAGTTTGTCCTGTCAAATCAGTCAATGCACAAATAATATACAATCTTGTAAAGGATTTGTGGGGAAAACTCGTGGAAAAAGTTCTGACAAAAGGAAAGCACCCTTACTGAATAGAGGAAAGATGACTAGAACACTGAAGACATTTTCGTTATCACTCGTAGGGACGAAGTAAAACTTTGAGTTTCTTTAGAAAGATTTCTAGACTGTAAACTTCAGTGGCTGTAAATAAGGGATAGTGGACAAGAACAAACTAAATTTTAGTTTTCATTTGAAGCGACTAAAATGAAGACTGCATGTTGTTAATGGTTGTAGATCGACCGTGAACTATACGCGTATTGGACCCGGAGTGCATGACCGTTATATTAAAGGACTGTAAAATGGTTTTGTATTTGCCCTTTCGTTAACAGAGCCTAGCACTTGTGAATATGTTCTAAGGGTAAGGTCATTACTAGCAGTTAATTAACAATTTAGATTACGTAGCTTGAACAAATAGCTTGGAGAAAATGTTTTTTTTTTTAAAGAGACATTTCTCCTTGTGTGATGAAGAGAGTTTCCAAATAGAACTATTTAGGTCATGTCAGTAAAGACAAAAGCATTTTTTGGCCAATTTTATAGTCATTCAATTCGACTTTCAGCTTGCCAATGCGTGACAAACTGTACGAGCATTCGCCATTAGTGGGAAATTTGCTAGTATAACAACTAGACTACTGTATAGGGCGATCTTTGCTGACGTCATTGTTTACATTTTGCCTCATTGGCATACGACTTTGCGTAGAGAACGCATCGTGTCGTTCAATGGTAGTTTTGCTTCCATCTGCGGCGTTTAATCGATGGTAGCGTTTGTTTGAGGGCGGCGTTTGATGGAGTAAATACGGGAGAGCAGGATTTTTTCTGTTAGTTTTTACTAAGACTGGGCAGGAAAAGGCTGCCCATGTTACAGCGAGTTTATATATAAGGTATGCAATGAGCTAATCAGAATCCATCCAGATATTAAAAGAGCTTGTGAAACTTAATAATCGGCGTATTAAATACATCGGGCTCAAATTTATAACGAAGGTTAATCGTACCACATTCTTTCAATATTCAGAATTAATATTTTTGTAGCTTGATCAGAAAGTGAAGCGCTTATGTTAATGAAGCAAGCTTTATATTGTAAACAAAGTTTGCGGTTTTGAAATCAGTTCTTATTTTCTTTGCAGGTTGAATCTCCAATTATTTGTCCGTTATTAAAAAAGATGGACGAGCATGGATTATTTCAAGTGGAAGGTTTATGAAAATTGACTTTAAATTTGACAAGTACGGAACATCTCCAACATCGAGTGACTTTTGAGGATATTTAATGAAAGATTATATTACTTGCCAGATTCTTATATATCTGAGGGGCTGGGTGAAAAATTTTGTAAACAAAGATTAGTTGGACGAAGTTTTTATCGGAGAGTCAGAGATCACCATATCCCTCCCCCCCCCCACCCCCCCCCCCATGTAGTGGAATTATGGGACTGATAAACATTAGTCACGTGACATAGCACATGGAGCGAGCAAGAGTCAAGCGAACGCGAGTCTTCCTTCTTCTTCAGTTCTTGTCGAATCAGCATCTCCTCGTTTACAGTTAAAGTGTATATAAAGTTGTGTTTACAGTTCATTCTCGTAGTGGTTACTCTCAATTCCCCCGCTAGTCCCTTTACAAGTGGTGGAGAACCCAAATTTCGTCGAACTCATCATGCCAGCTACAATTGAAGAATTGCAAGGCATCGTGGCTGGACTTGTCAGCGTTGTGAAAGACTTAACAACAAACGTAACTCAAGTAACCCAAACAGTCGGCAACATGGCCGAAGCCGTTCCAGCACCAGTTCAACACGAACATACACAAGGTCTTCGTATGCCTTCGATGCAGCTTCCTTCGTTTCGTCGAGATAGTGTGGTACAAGACGATATCTCGGAATTTCTGGAGCGGTTCAACCAGCAAACCTCGCATCTTCCCGCCGGAACACGTTTCTCCCTTCTTGAACAACAGTGTGTTGGGGACTGGCCGAGATCTGTGTTGTCAATAGCAAAAACTACAGAGGGCTACGCAGATAAAGCGGTAGAAGACCAATTTAACATTTGCATCGAAAGATTACGTGCAGAATTCGGCGAATCAAAAGAAGACAAGTGCCGCCGATTAGCAGCCGAGTTGAGCGCCATTCAACAAGAGCGTGGCGAGTCAGTGGAACAGTTTGCGTTCAAATACAAGAAACTACTGCATCAATTAGAGAAACTTGGCGAAAAGATTGCGAAAGATTGTCCTACCTTTGTTATTTCACAGTTTATTTCTAAAGTCAAGCCTAGTATTGCTCAGCAGCTCGTTGTGAAAGCATCAGAATTTGAAACCCTCGATAAAGCAGTCGAAGCGGCTCGTCGTGTTGAGTTGTCATTTCAAACTCCGCCCACCGCCTCGAAACCAAATCAGCCGCTCGATGAATGGAAAGTTACACCACCGAATGCGTTTGTTTCCTCAACCTCCATGAAATCTCAAGATCAGCACTCCCAACGACAGCAGAGGGCTTGTTACACTTGTGGAGAAACAAATCATCTGTCGAGGTACTGTCCAAAATACCGCAAAGACACGTCAAAACAACCGGAGATATGCAGAAATTACAATCGATTTTCCAAATCTAATTGCGAGGAAGACGGCAACAAATGCTCATATGGCCGACAACACAAGTGCCAACGCTGTAACAAGTGGGGCTGTAAAGCTATCAAACACTCAGAAAATCGCCCATCAAGCACATCTCGCAGCGCTGTTCCATCTGATGAGGTAAATTCTCTTAGGCAGCAACTCGTAGTCTTGTCTACTCGTCTGGAAAAATATGAAGCTCAGTGTACGGAGAAATCCTCGACTTCTATTCCTGCAGGATCTGAAAACCAAACCTCAACCTCAGCTTCACGACCACCACCTCCAGCTTCATTTGATCAGCCATCAACATCTACTCCATTATTTGGATTACCTGCTGTTACCATCCCTGCACATTCAGCAAAGCCAGAAACTCAGTTGTGTCAGCGTAATATTCTGTGGACCTCTGTTACATCTGCAGGTGAACCACTGCCCTTGCCATTGGATAGTTGTTGTTCTGTATCTCTTGTGAGCAAAGTACATGCTGATCTTGTTGCATCCAAACGACCTGACCTCAAGTATTGTGCCCTTGAAGAACACATTTCTGTTACCTCTGCGGATTCAAAGTCTGATCTTAAAGCAGTTGCCACTATGCAAATCCCCATCACATGGGAAAATGAAACAGAAACTGTCTTTACTATGCTCGTAGTTCCAAGTCTCGTCTGGCCAATGCTCTTTGGAGAGAACCACCTTCATGCGACTCAAGCATTGGTTGATCATTATGCTCCGTCCATCACCTTTCGCCATCCAAGTATGCAGTTTCGAGTCCAGTGCTCGCTTGACAATCCACTTCAAGGTTTTGCAAACATCTCTGTACCCAATAGTTCCTCATCGTGTGCAAGTGGATCAACATCGCAGAAGCCTCATGTCAGTATTACATGCCTTCTTACCGGAGCACCACCACTGGGTGTTCACAAGCATTCACAATCCCTTCACCGTGGTCTTAATTTTGTTACGGTCTGTGTCACCCTTTCTGCAGCTTTAATGGGATACCAAGTAATGCGTCAACCGCTTTGGATTGAGGGTAAAGACATTCAACCAGGTGTCAAGGTTCTCAGTGGTCCCTTTGATCTCAGCCAAATCTCAAGTCATGTGAAACCTGAAACAGCACGCCCTAGCAGTGATCCGTGCTACAATGCTCAGCTCATAGACCTTGCTGAAACACCAGATTCAGTTCTAACAGAAGAAACTCCTGACATGCACATCACATACTGCACAACACTGGCAGTGGAATCTAAGTTGAAGAAGACAAGTATCCCTGAGAATGTCATTCTAGGAGATGTTAGAGACATGACAAAGGATGATGATGCTGTTCTCGAAGAAGCAGCCGACACTACTGCAAAACAACTTGCAGATGGATGGCTTACTTGGGCAAATACTCAGCAGCCACCTGCTTCATTGCAACCTCCAAAGGAAACTGAACATAAACATTGTGACTTAGACTTTTGTGCTCCAAAGCAATGGCAACTTTCAGTCCAAGTGAAAGAAATGGAAGATTCTGGTCTCAACTCATCCATATTGTCTCCTTTCTGTGATGCCCTACCAGAATTTGATTGTCAAGGTCCTGAGTTTCCTCCAGCAGAAGAGCTGACCTGTGACCCTTACTCATCTGCCTACAGTGATGCTATATTTCATGCCTTGGATTTAGATGGCCCAGAGTATTCTAATGTTGATGAAGATATCATGAAGAGATTTAAGGAACTTATCAGTCAGTATTCTACTGCATTTGCCCTCCCTGGTAGTCCACTCGGAGCTGTTAAGGGGTTTGAGCATAGAATTGACACAGCTGATGCCCCTCCCATCTATCGTCACCCATACAAGAAAAGCCCAGAAGAACTCAGAGCAATCAAAACAGAAATCGAGCGGATGCTTAAGCTAAAGATAATACAACCAAGTCATTCAGAATGGGGTTCCCCATGCATCCTGGTCCGCAAACCTCCAGAAAAGGGTAAACTGCAACCTCCAAGATTTGTGGTGGACTATCGCCGCCTCAACAGTGTGACACAAGGAGATGGTTACCCTATCCCCTCTATCTCTAGCGTTCTTGATGCTGTCAGCCAAGGAAAAGTATTTGCGAAATGTGACTTGGTCAGTGGTTACTGGCAAATTTCTATCCGGCAATCGGATCAACACAAAACTGCATTTTGTACACACCTGGGACTGTACGAGTTTCTCAGGCTTCCCTTCGGATTAAAAACAGCACCAAACACATTTCAGCGGATTTTAAACACTGTATTTGCAGATTACTTGCACAAGTGGCTTGTTGTTTACGTGGATGACATAATTCAGTGGGCAATGACAGACGAGGAAGCCCTTGAACATTATTCATTGTTGTTTCAGAGACTGGTTAAAGTTGGTATGCAACTGAAACCTTCCAAGTGTACATTCTTCGCAAGGGAAATCGAAATACTGGGACATCGGATCACCCAAGAAGGTCGAACACCAATAAGCAAAGGAGTAGAAGCAATCTTATCTATGCCCACACCAACTAACACTTCTGCAGTCAAGCGTTTTCTTGGACTTTGTGGATATTTTAGAGACTTTATTCCATGCATGTCTACCCGAACACAAGCCTTGCGATCTCTTCTCAAGAAGGGTGTGTCATTTCAGTGGACCGAAGAAACAGCAAGAGAGTTTAAAGACTTGAAGCAAGCAATCACTGGCCCAGATGTTATGTTGTTCCATCCTGATTGGAATGCTCAGTTTGAATTACATGTGGATGCTAGCAAGCTAGGATGCGGAGCAATGTTAGCTCAAGAGAAGCATGGCGTACTTCGCCCCGTGAGATTTGCATCCCGAGCATTTACACCAGCTGAATCACGTTGGACAACGATGCACCAGGAACTCTTTGCTGTGAAATGGGGACTTGAACAGTTTCGCTCTTACATACTAGGCCGAAGAGTTAAAGTTGTAACCGATCATGCGAATCTTAAATGGTTGACTACCATGGCACCACAACAGGCAAAAGTTGCAAGATGGTGCATGAGCATGGCTGAGTTTGACTTTTTCATCGAACACAGAAAAGGGGAAAGAAATGTTGTTCCTGATGTTCTCAGCCGTCACCCTGTAAAAGAAAACATTCCTGAAGACAATGTTGTTATACCTCCAGAGAACAGTGTTATCGCATTTATGATTATCGCAACCTCAGTTGATGTTCCACACCACACCCCTGAACTTGTTCATGGAACATTTAACAATACTATGGCTTGTTTACACAATGCATGTCTTATACCTCAAGCTGATTGCCTCGACCCAGTCTGCCTGGCTACTGCTCCAAAGAGAAACAAATGTACAAAGGAAACTCAAAGCAAAACTTCTGTTACAAACCAGACCAAGACTCCTCTAGTTGGTACATCTCAACAAAGTCCATCTTCAGACTGCGACTTTCAAGACTTTGAAAATTTGGAATCTTTAAACCGGAATCGGTCAAAGTTTGCTAAGAGACAGCTACAAGATTACTGGTTAAATCTGCTAAGAAAGTTTCACAGCTCAAATCAAGATCTTTCTGCATTTAAGAACATTCCAAAGGAACACTTGCAATGGGTTAAACAAATGGCAAAGCGCTCAGCTGTTATTGACGGTTTGTTAATGTATCGAGATGAACTTATGGAGGACCCAAATCACTATCGTATTATGGTTCCCAATGACATTCAACTTCAACGTCATCTCTTACGTGTATATCATGATTCACCTGTGGGAATGCATCGTGGACGCGAAGCTACTTATGGATCTCTTTCTTATGACTTTTATTGGCGAAATATGACTAAGCATGTGAGGAACTGGATCAGGCGTTGCCCTGCCTGTATCAAATTTAAGTCTATTGATCCCAAACATGGACCAATGCAAATTCGCATATACGACCGTCCCTTCAGCACCATTGGTATAGACTATGTTGGACAATTGCCTTCTACCCCAGCTGGTAACAAATGGATTCTGACTGCTGTTTGTCCCTACTCTAATTTCTTGCGGGCAATTCCGGTCCCAGATAAACAAGCAACTACTGCAGCACGAGCTCTGTTTAATGATGTTTTCCTGCAATACGGATTTCCAGCAGTCTTACAAAGCGATCAAGGAGGAGAATGGCTTAATGCGGTATTACGCCAGCTAACAAAACTTCTCTCAATTGAACACATTGTTACAACAAGTTACCGTCCACGGCTAAATGGAAGTACAGAACGTGTTCACAGATGGTTGAATGCAGCAATAGGAATTTATTGTGAGAAACACCAGGAACGCTGGGAAGAGTTTCTGCAGCCAGCTGCATATGCTCACAATGTATCTCCAATTCCTGGTACTGGTCAAATTAGTCCATTCTTCTTGGTATTTGGCCGCAACGCACCATCACCTGAAGTCATTTCTCTTGACTTACCTGAAGAAAGCCTCTCAAGAAGCACCTATGCAGAGCAGCTTGTGTCTCGTATGCGTGAAGCACAAAAACAGTTCAACAGCATCAAAGCGGATATGAAGAGAACTCAAAGAGAATATTATGATAAATCATCCAGGGAACTTAACATTGCAGAAGGAAAGCAAGTTTATGTTAGAAGACCACCTCCGAGTTCACAACCAAAAGGATCAGCCACACGGTTCATTCGTCGATTTGATGGTCCTTACACTGTTATAGGACATGTTCATGGTCGCCAGGATCTATTGCGACTTCGACACAAATTCACTCAGGATGAGATTAAAACAGTAAACATTGAAAAGATCATTGTTGTGCCAGATGAACTTTCAGAAGAAGTAGATTATGATCTCAGAAATAATGAAGAACCACCATCTAACACAGAGACAGTTACCCCTCCTGAATTACCCACTCGAAAGAGTGCAGCAATTGATCCTGATTTGGCAAAGTTAGCATTTGCTTTTGGACACTATCTGAACAGTCTACCAGGTGCAAAGGCATATGCATCAGAAGCCTGCAAAGTGGTGTACCAGCAGATTCCAGATGCACAGGAAATTTTGAAACGTTGCGGAAAACTTAAAGGACTGATTTCAAAGTGCCCTTATCTATCCATGTCTGGAGGCTCACATGGAGGAACTTACTTGTTAAAACTTGACAAAGACATGTTTGCAACTTTAGTTTCAGAAAACTAAAATCCCTTTTAAGAAGGGGTGGACTCATGAGGATTATAGACTGTTAAGATTTTCTTGTTAGCTTTGTTTCAAATTTATTCATCATGTACATTGTAAGCGTTTGTCGTAAGTTACTCCCTTTAAGAAGGGGTGGACTGTAGTGGAATTATGGGACTGATAAACATTAGTCACGTGACATAGCACATGGAGCGAGCAAGAGTCAAGCGAACGCGAGTCTTCCTTCTTCTTCAGTTCTTGTCGAATCAGCATCTCCTCGTTTACAGTTAAAGTGTATATAAAGTTGTGTTTACAGTTCATTCTCGTAGTGGTTACTCTCAATTCCCCCGCTAGTCCCTTTACACCCACTCCCCCGATACTACCTCGATCCTCGACAACGTCTTCCCTAAAGTACTTCAGGTTTTGAAATCCAAGATGGCGGCCCCGCAGAGTTTTGGTCAAGCGGTAAAGAAACTACACTTAATAAAAAGCTTCGTCAAATGACAACTGTACGGTGTGATTTAAGACGTGCTGTAAATGTTTTATCTTAACAGTTTATACAGATACAACAGATACAATAGCACTTATTGGATGAGGCTGGGCAAAATACCATGATTTGTCTGTAGCTAGCAATCAGTTCTTTGCCAATGCCGAAGTCAAAGACAAAAAGCTTGATGTACAACACACTCACAATCGCAATATTTAGTTGTCACTTAGTTCAATAATTGTTTTATCATTCAACTTGTGAGCTTTTTCATAGCTTTTTAGAGGTTTTTCTTCAATTAAATTGAAAAGTACTTAAAAAAAATACAAAATAAACTAAATTAAATTAAAACGTAGGCACCAGAGACCAGGAAACTTGCCCTGAATTTCGTTTTGATTTGCCTTTGGTTTTTGGTTTGACAGTAATACTCGCGAGTATATTCTTATTTTTAGGCGATTACCTGCTGGTTTCTTAAGCAATTCAAATGAAGGGAAGAATAAATGAAATAACAATTTTCTATTATTATATCCGCAGTTTTTCTTTTAGTTTATTTAATTTTATTTGGAAAAAACAAAAAGGGTTATAACATTAATATATACATGTAATTTAAGAATAAATAAACAAAATTAATAAAAAAGGCAAAGATATTTCCAAAAGGGGAGAGTGCAAACGGGAAGCAAGTACCCATGCCAGGCGCTTCCCGAATTGTATAGATATAAAGATATTTTTTAACAAGGGAGAGAATAACTAAATTGCATTTAAAAGCTATGAGATGTTGGACTTAAAAAAATAAAAAAATAAAAATACAAGTAAGAAAAGTTAGTTCCTATTACAACAACAGTCTCTCTAACTAAAGCGCCTAGAGCAGGCCTGGATAGGCGCTATAAAAATATTTTTATTATTATTATTATTATTATTATTATTAACTACAGAACAGGTAGAGGGACGGTCTACATCGAAGATTGAGCATAACAACGAATAATAAGATTTGGTGACAAAGCTCTTGAAAAAGGAAATTCTAGAAAAACTTGAAGAGGGGGCAACTGTGCAAATTAAATTCCACAGCTCAACAATCCTGTTGAAGTACGAAGCCTGAAATGTAGTGGTTTTACAAAAATTGGTTTTTTAGCACTTGGCGTTCTGGCATATCATTACCTTTTGTTAGAGTGTGAAATTACAATTTAACTTCTATTTCCGCTGCTAGAACCCGTGTTTTTTTTGTTTGTTTATTTGCTTTTGGCTCAACACATGAGCTGTAGCATGCAGCAATCGTGACAAGTAAACGAGACGACAGCACAAAGTAGCGTGACTCTTTTTCCTCTCCCGTTTTTACGTCATCTGTGCATTAGAAAACATCCCAATCGCAGGTTATAGTTAACCAATCAATTTTTCCGAGAGTGATTGGTTTAAGTTGATCACGTGACGCGAAAGTGTTCATCCACGAAGGGCACTCAGCCCATAGTGCCCGTCCGTTAATTTTTTTTTGTAATCCAGCCGGCCTACAGTTAAAAAAACCCACTAAATTAATGCCAGTAAATAAGCCCGCGAAGCTTCGCCGCTAGGGCTAATATTTGTTTTAACAACATCAAATTTCCGCGGGGCAACTATTAGCCGATATTTCCTTGACAAAAACACTCAATTGTTTAATTACTGCCTGCCTAACATATTGCCCTGTTGGAGAGAGGCGCCGTGAGAATAATTTGTTTTGCCTAAAACACACAACCTTGACCCACCTCCGTTATGGAGGATTCGTAGAAAGATAAAGCATTTGATTGGCTCAAATCGCAAATGCTGAAATGTTTTGATTCCGTTCTGCCCGGTGATTGACGGGTTAATTTTCGGTGTAGCTTCGGTTGCAAACGTTGCACTGCCTTCGTGTACCATTTTTCCCTTTTCGCCCTGTCTGGGCTAAAAAAAAAATTTCAAGACATTTCTCTTCCCTTCTCGCCTTGAATTTTATATCGCGTGGCTCAAAAACAACGGAGGCAGGTGGTTTTATTTACAGACAGTATAATATGCTTATAAATTTGCACTTTTAAATTTGCATTTTAATTTAAACTTCCTGTTTTAATGGTTAGATTACTATCTGCACAATTATTGCCAAAAATTATAAGAATCATCTATAAGCAGTAGAAAATAAAACTCAATAAAAATTTGAACATTTAGTTCTGTGCAAAACAGTTCTAACATTTTGGGATGTTGGGTATTTGCATTTGTAATTAATTGCGTGCTTGACTTGTTCAATTAACTCTTAAGTGTGTAAAAGAAAAAGGAGTTTGACGTTTACAAGACAGCACATCAATACTCTAAGTTATCCAAAATTTAAATAAGCGATCATTATATGTCCAAGAAGTCTTTGAATGAAAACAGAGTTATTTTACTTGAATATTCAGCGAGCCGGGTTCGAGCAAGAAACATGACATCTTTTTTCATGTATGCAGGAGTTTTTCTCCTGTACATGCATTTAAAGCTTGAAGGTTTTAGTGAAACCTGTTGTTAAAATGAAAACAATCTCGAGGGGAGATGAAACTTAATGGAACTGTCAATCATTACTTAATGGCATATATGGAGTTTGACGTTATCTATATTTACACGATACCAGGTGAAACTGGTTAAGGAAAGAGCAGTAAGAATTAGGCATATACTTCTTCAACTTCCCCGTTATTATACGAGTTGTTTTATGAACATTTATTACCAATTCAGAGCCCAACAGTCTTCGCCAGTAAATTTTTAGCGATTTTAAAAACGATTTTCTATTCAGGACACCAAAAGAGCTAATTCTTTTAAGGACTAAGAATTTCTTTTCGAAAACACAAATGATGAATTCTACAGCAAAACCAAACGGGCCGCCGGATGAGGTAAAAATCATATCGATCAGCGCCAAGACGATCCTGTTAGTCGCTACCATTTTCGGCAACTCGCTGGTGTTCAAAGCGTTTCACAAATTTCCAAGCTTGCGAACTGCATCCAACTGTATTCTGGTGAGTTTGTCCGTAGCTGACATCTTAACGGTGATGCCCTTCATCTTCCATATCACGTTTATCATTTTTAGACTTGGAGAAGCCACGGATCCATCAAGCTTCCAGTTTCTGTGCAAATCAAGTGCTCGTTTCAGCCTCGTGCTCGTCGCCGTTATCATTCTTCACCTCGCTTTGATCAGCGTCGAACGCGTCATCGCCGTCAGGTTCGCCTTGAGATACCACATGATAGTGACTAATCGCCGAGCAGTGATCGCCTGCCTTATTGCCTGGCTGTGGGCTGTTGCTGTTACTTTACTGTTTCCTCTGGCGCTCAGAGCCGACAGCGAACGCTCCTATGAAAGGCTTTACCAAGCTTTGCATCCATGCTTTCAATTCCGGGAACGGGAACGAGCTCGAAATCGAGAGGCATTTCGTACTAGCCGCCCAAAAATGGCACCTGTTACCAGAGGTTATTTCATCTTCTTGGTAATATCGCTTCTTGTCATCCCCATACTGACCATCATTTGTTCATACGGATACGTCTTCTTCGTGGCTCGAAAGCACAGAAGACAGATCAGGGATCAAGACGACAGCCAAGGAACCTCCACCATCAAGAATGAGCTAAAAGGCGCCCTCACTCTCGCTATTGTTGTTGGAGTATGTCTGCTCAGTTTCTTCCCGTTGTTGGTGGTAACGAGCTTCCGTTTCTTCGGCGCACCGCGAGTCATACGCAGATCGTTCCTCAAGTACGTGGCCTACGACTTTGCATTGGGTTTGAACGCCTGCCTTAACCCTCTTATTTACGGCTGGAGACTCGAGAAATTTAAAAACGCTTTTCGTGAACTCCTGAAGTGCGCTTAGCGAGTATTTCGCTTTGCGCAAATGTGACAGTAAACTTTAGTAATGGCCTTTCCATTTTTTAGAAATGGCCGGCCTGACCGGTATATTCAAAAACAGAATTCTGTTGTTTATCAAGTTTGTCCTGTCAAATTAGTCAATGCACAAATAATATACATCGTTGTAAAGGATTTGTGGGAAAAACTCGTGGAAAAAGGGCCAGTTCTGACAAATGGAAAGCACCCTTACTGAATAGAGGAAAGGTGACTAGAACACTGAAGACATTTTCGTTATCACTCGTAGGGACGAAGTAAAACTTTGAGTTTCTTTAGAAAGATTTCTAGACTGTAAACTTAGTGGCTGTAAATAAGGGATAGTGGACAAGAACAAACTGAATTTTAGTTTTCATTTGAAGCGACTAAAATGAAGACTGCATGTTGTTAATGGTTGTAGATCGACCGTGAACTATACGCGTATTGGACCCGGAGTGCATGACCGTTATATTAAAGGACTGTAAAATGGTTGTGTATTTATGCGCAGAAATAAAGCATTTTTAAAATGAAGTAATTTTTCTTCGTGCTGAGAAAAATTAAAAGTTAGGATCTTGTAGGCCGGTATATATATACAGGAGTGAGTCGACTATTTGTAAAAATACAACAGAAATAAGATCAGTGAAGAATTCTCCTTGTTCAGTTAGGTTTGATTAGTTTAGGCTTTTATGGATTAAAATTTACGGTTTTTGATCCTTGGAATAAAGTGAATAATCATTTTGCTCTCCCTAATAAATGTATTCTCTAATATAGTTTGCCATCTGCAGCCCTTCATTATAAACCATGCTCCTTTTTTCTGACAAGGAGTTTTTCCGCCGGATTGCAATGTTGAATGTAGACTAGATTACTAATAGGAGAAAAGAGAAAACTAAGAACATCACCCAATACCGGTTTAATATTGCTCTAACACTAGAAATTTTCTCTAAGTTGCGATATTAAGGGGTATTTTTTTTATCCGTTTTTGATGTAGAGAAAAACCAAGCTATACCAATATCAAACATTCTTTTTCTAAGAAATTCAAATTTTTGACAGGAATTAAACAGCTGCCTAAAGCATGGTAAACAACAAGTCTTTGCTTGGCGAAGGACAATTAATTTCCCGGATTAATTTGGACTCACTTTGAATGGCGTAATTGGAGCAAATTAAAGTTGGCGGTTTAATAATTATGACAGTCATGTTCGCTTCTAGATAATAAACTGCGAAATCGAGAATTGAGTTTTCCTGGTAAATGTTAAGGCTAGTTTGCACGTACGAGCTAGGCAAACACTGAAATTTCCTCAACAATAAATACATTGGTGTTGACGTGTGATAACGTAAGTCAAGTAGGAGTCGGTCGACATACGCAAAGGGAATTTTTAGTTTCCTTGATTGATCATTTGTAGATGGATTATCTGCTCTTTCGCGCACTGGAACCTGCTAAAGTGCCCACTATCTTGAAAATAAAACAAGTAAACTCGCAATGCGAATTACTTCACAAAGTAAATGCAAATTCTGTGCTAATTATAAAAAAAACCGACAGTTTTTTCCAATTTTTATTAGAAATTAAGCACAGGAACCCTACTTTGTTATCACTAAGCGCGAAGAAAGGTTGGAAAAAATAGAGCAAGAAAGAAAAAATGAATAGGGAAATAAGATCTTTGTGGCATTTTTTTGTTGTTTTCTGATTGTTAGCTCAACCTTTTATGAAATATATAAGAAAAATAAACACCTGACCATCTCTACTAAATAAATTATTCTCTGTCAGTTTATTTGTCACATTTCGCGCCCTTGCTTTTTGTTTTTGGTAGAAAAGTCAAATCAGAAGCCTCTAAAATTGAAAAATTTACTATACAGCCAAGATGAATTAAGAGCACAGGTTTCTTACGGTCAAACAAATACCGGTAAGACCCCTTTAATGGATTTCGCTCATTCTCTTACCATGGGTAGGCCTTAATATGAAATAAATCACAGTATACTTTGTTTGGCTAAATATCGATTTGTTTTCGAGAAAATCGATAATTCTAAAATCCAGCAAAATTGACGCTTTCGGAGCTCAAAATTTATGCCGAGTTTGTTAGCTTCGCGTCGTAAAATAAAGCACTCTGGAAGAAAAATACCTATTTAATATCGAAGAACAACATCAAATTAGTACGTCGAAAGCAATTTCTGTTTTAAAGTCCTTTTATTTACAAAATATAATTAAATTTATTCGAAACACTTTTGATTTAATTCAAAATAGGTCAAACTTATCGCTTTATTTAAGTATGAGCGAAGCGAAATAAATGGCCGAAAATTTGGTATTAGACAGATAAATGATTGTTCTTTTCGATACTAAAAGGATTTCCTTGGGAAATGATTTAGTGCGATGCTTTCAGATCTCAAAGTTGCTTAAAATTCGTTAATTTAACCGACCGTGACATTGTTGATCTTATCAATCTTATGTAAACATTCCACGCAAAGGTTAATTTTCCCCATGTGAACTTCAACTGAGTAAAATAAAAACATAGACTTGCTTACCGTGGTGTTCGCTGATACATTGTAAATCCTGTTTTCCTCATTTACGACAAAACCTAAGCCCTCGGCGAAGCTGTTATCCAATTTTCTTGACGCGCCATTTGTAACTGATTTCCACGTCTTGAAGTGACAGTTCTTTTCCATGCATTCTTGAAAACAGTCCAGTCTTAACTGATCAGTGTAAACAGGAATACGAAGTACTTTGCTTTAAATCAACTTAAAGCTTAGCAGCAGTGGTAGATAAATCGATACGGCCGGCGAATCTTCGTTTCGAAAACCGCCATTTGAGATTTGTCGGCCCTTTGTCCTGCGGTATGCAGATAATTAATTCAGACTTGAGTAACTTCCGGCACATGAAATCGACAACCAATGTACAACCACCGTGACCAGATAGCACCCTCCTTTTCGGAATATTGGTTGAGGCACTATTAGCCACCGTTGAGAGAGTTGTTAAATGGTTGCATGAAAGTACTTTTAACTTCCGGGTCGAAAGTTCTTCTGTTGCGTTGCTTCGCTTTGTTTCATATTTTTTATCCAGTTCTTAACCTTGTTCAAATTCTTGTCCCTTCTTCAGCGGAAAATTTGAAACGACGTTTAAATCCCTATAAGACGGAGATATCTTTTAGACGGGACTGACTTGGAGCCGGTCCCGAAGGTACCCGTTTCAGAGAGAGTTGGCTGTACACAAAACCTTAGATGGCGTCATTGGATCCTTCTCCCGTGAATGTCAGTTAAAAATATATATTCTGTGTAGTCTAGCCTGTAAACAGGCTCTCCTACTTTCTCCTGTGGAGGATTGGGCGAAATAAAAGCGGGAAGAAAAGTTGGGGAAGGGGTGGGGGAAAAAGGGACCATATATCATGTATATGCAGTTGTAATACCAGTCCGGTAAACAATTTATAATAAAACGCTGACCATTTATGACTGTTTACACCAAGGTGTATATTGGTGTAAAAATAAAGGAAAGGGTGTTTTTCACTTCATTAGATTAAAGCTAGGTGAAGAAAAGTACACGTAATCAGAAGTTTGTTATGGACTTCTGACGTGTTGCCATATTTTGTATTTATTTCTGCAAAGTACAACAAAGCATTTATACCAAAGTAGCATTATTTAAAAAAAAAAATGAGCATAATTACAGTTGAGCATTATATCGGACAAAAAACAAGCATTGTTAGAAGCATAACATTCCCTTTTTACCAGCGTAATTGGAAGGGCCTCTGGTATTCAGTTAGAAAGAATTTGCATTCAAAAGATACCGCGTTCTAGAAACAAGTCACCCCGTTTTGGCTGCTGATATTTTGGAACTTTTGTGTGTTCAAAATACCATACCTTGCTCTAGATATCGTCTGATATTGAAAATCCCGTTCTAGATCGGCAACCCAAAACCACGACCTCATTGGACGGCACAGAGCCGTTTTTGGGGATTACCCCAGCTTCGACAACTCCTTCCTAATGAAGTTCGCCTATTGAATTGAGAATTAAGGTGATTATAAAGTTATTACTTTATATCTCATGTTGTTTGGAAACTTGAGTCGTATTATAATTACAATCGTCTTATTAACGAAGGAATAGACTGCGGATAATATTTGAAACTTAAACCGTTTTTCCCCTTATAGCTTCCAAATCAACTCAAAAACACACCGGAAAACAGGTTTAAAAACAAAATATTTATATAATGACTATGATATTTTTAATACATTTGGGTCCCCTGTCGGCGAGGCGCTTGTCCCTCCCCGCAAGCTCTGGCGGGGGGCACCTTCCCTTGTTTACGCCGGACCCCAACAGAATATATATATGGTCATATTTTTTAACATTCACGGAAGACGGATCCAACGATAACATCTTAGATTTTGTTTTACGCAAGTGTGAAATACATTATCTGCACACCGCATGACAAAGGTCCGACAAATCTCAAATAGCAGTTTTCGAAAAGAAGATTTGCCGGCCGAATCGATTTATCAACCACTGCTGCTGTCCGGAACGTATCCGGTCCGATTTTCGGATGGGATATGCCTTCTGTTTACACGGATAGGATAGGCCTTCTGTTTACACGGGGCCGTTCTGGAACCGGTGCGGGACGGAACCAAAACTGGACCTGCTATTTTGCAGGTCAAGTTATGGAACCGTTCCGGACCGGTTCCAGAACCGTCCTGTGTAAACACATGGATCGGTTCCAAACGCTTCCGTGTAAACAGAGGCCGATCCGGTCCGGTCCAGTTCGGAACGGCTCCGGTCCGGTCCCGTGTAAACGTAGCCTAGCTGGTTAGAGTATAAAAATGACTGAAAAAACGGCAAGGACAGGACCAATACCAGGTGTCCTTCTTATAGAGATCTTCAATAAGGGAGAGTTGACTCTACAACTGTTTTGCCTTAGCCTAATCAAGAATTTGAACAAGGGTAAGAACTGGATAAAAAATATGAAGCAAAGCGAAGCAACGCAACAGAAGAACTTTCGACCCGAAAGTTAAAAGCGCTTTCATGCAACCATTTAACAACTCTCTCGAACGGTGGCTTACTAAAGTGAAACTTAATTACAAGTTCAACCCAAAAGTTTTTCATTGAGAGCTTATGTTAAAATGATAAAAATAGTGCCTCAACCAATACACCAAAAAGCAGGGTGCTTTCTGGTCACCGTGGTTGTACATTGGTTGTCGATTTCATGTGCCGGAAGTTACTCAAGTCTGAATTAATTATCTGCATACCGCAGGACAAAGGGCCGACAAATCTCAAATGGCGGTTTTCGAAACGAAGATTCGCCGGCCGTATCGATTTATCTACCACTGCTGCTAAGCTTTAAGTTGATTTAAAGCAAAGTACTTCGTATTCCTGTTTACACTGATCAGTTAAGACTGGACTGTTTTCAAGAATGCATGGAAAAGAACTGTCACTTCAAGACGTGGAAATCAGTTACAAATGGCGCGTCAAGAAAATTGGATAACAGCTTCGCCGAGGGCTTAGGTTTTGTCGTAAATGAGGAAAACAGGATTTACAATGTATCAGCGAACACCACGGTAAGCAAGTCTATGTTTTTATTTTACTCAGTTGAAGTTCACATGGGGAAAATTAACCTTTGCGTGGAATGTTTACATAAGATTGATAAGATCAACAATGTCACGGTCGGTTAAATTAACGAATTTTAAGCAACTTTGAGATCTGAAAGCATCGCACTAAATCATTTCCCTAGGAAATCCTTTTAATATCGAAAAGAACAATCATTTATCTGTCTAATACCAAATTTTCGGCCATTTATTTCGCTTCGCTCATACTTAAATAAAGCGATAAGTTTGACCTATTTTGAATTAAATCAAAAGTGTGTCGAATAAATTTAATTATATTTTGTAAATAAAAGGACTTTAAGAGCAGAAATTGCTTTCGACGTACTAATTTGATGTTATTCTTCGATATTAAATAGGTATTTTTCTTCCAGAGTGCTTTAATTTTCGACGCGAAGCTAACAAACTCGGCATAAATTTTGAGCTCCGAAAGCGTCAATTTTGCTGGATTTTAGAATTATCGATTTTCTCGAAAACAAATCGATATTTAGCCAAACAAAGTATACTGTGATTTATTTCATATTAAGGCCTACCCATGGTAAGAGAATGAGCGAAATCCATTAAAGGGCTCTTGCCAAGAATTTTCATTTTTGTTTGAAATTTGTGCATATGTCCTCTTAAGGAGGCAAGATGTAAGTTAGTTCATCGTCAGTCTTTGATATAAGGATCCCGTAAAAACTTGTTTCTAATGTCTCAAAACTATATTTCTTATTGTCGAAAAAAATATAAATTGACGTTTTTGACAAGAATTGGAACAGCTGCCCAAAACATGGAAAATTAGAAGAATTTGCATGGCAAAAAATAAAACAATTAATTGATGCCCATCGTGGAAGGCTTTTTTTGCCCAAAATGGCAGAAGGCAAAAAAGGGGAGAGTTCGTGAATTTTTGATACTTTAGATTCCAATTTAAAACTCGAAAAAATAAAAAAAAAGCTATTAACATTCAAAACTTTTCCCCAGGGATATTATTTGTGTTCTCGCTCCCAAGTGCTGACATGAAAATAAACGGATCAAGAAATAGCTCTTATTGATATTTAGCATTTAGACTAAGAACCAGAGTTTCTATTCATGAGCTCTATAGTCAATGGGGCACAGCCAAGTTGGCTATCGCTTATTCTTGGTTTTCACGTGACGTCATCAAGATTCTAAAATCAAGAATCGCAAGGCCCTGAGTTTTTATCATTCACTGGCTATTAGACGTCCTTAATACATATCTTTTTGAAGGTTTTTAGCTCGTTAGCATTCGCCGTCTTTAAGATGGAGCATTTTGAATTTTGGAGTTTCGCGCCACACGAGATCAAAGGTGGCCGCCAAATGGCTGTCACCTATACTTAAAAAAATGCTCGATCTTGTGATTTTTAACAATCTGAAAAATTCATATTTTGCGAGAAGCGTTTATC